>NC_080692.1:21530715-21622032 GCF_030445035.2 Dasypus novemcinctus | reverse complement strand
ACCTGTAGACCACACTGCCTGGGAAAGTCAAGGCTCTAACTTGTTCAAATGTGGTTGCTACAATTAGAGGTAGAACACATTACGTGGCTTCTTCCCTCTTCCTTCCAGGGGAATTTCACACATGGTCGGTGCTCACATATGGCAAAGGCACACTACAGTGAATTAATTCATGGCTCCTTAAGAATCAGGCCACAGACGTGATCCATCACCACCCCATGGCAGCTAACCTGGCAATGTTCTTAGTGTCTTCTGGGCCAGACAGGAGTTAAGCCAAGGCTGCAGCAGCCAGCTACCTGGCTGAGCCTCTAGGCAGCTCCACACCTGGGCAGTTTTCCTCCATGGAAGCTTCTGTAGCTCTATTTCTGCCTAACCCAATGTAGCAGTTTGGTAGTGTTTATGAATTCAGAAAAATAGATATTAGATTATGTTTGTGAACTGGTCTGTTCCCCTGGATATAATGGTATTGGATTCAGAGGTTTCGATTTTACTTATTAAATAATGATTAAAGGTTTGATTGGGCCACGTCAGTAGGGCGTTTTCTCGCAGAGAAAACTACACAGGAGAGGAGTTAGTTGGAGTTTTGATATTGGAGCTCCGGAAAGTAAACACACAGAGAAGCAGATATGTGAGGAAGGAGAGAAGGCTCCATTAGACACGGCAGAGGCCCCGGGAAGAAAGACGAGCTGTTAGCCTGATAGTTCTACAGCTGACCTTGTGGAGAGAGCAAAGCAGCCAAGCCCAGAGAAAAACGAGCTCCAGGAGAGAAATGAGACTTATCCCAGCCTACAGCTGATACTGGAAGAAGCTGGGACCATGGAGCCTTAAGAGGAAGAGGAAGGCTGAACCCTTGAGGATGTCAGCAGCCATCTTGCTCCAACACGTGGCAACAGACTTTGGTGAGGGAAGCTTTATGGTCTGGTAACTGTAAGCTTCTACCCAAAAAAAATACCCTTTATCAAAGCCAACAGATTTCTGATATTTTGCATCAGTACCTCTTTGGCTGACTAATACACCCAAGAGCCAATATTTCTTAAATTATGTTCCAAAAAACAACTTGCAAGAGTGCCACCCAGCACCCACAAAGTAATTTAGTTTTCTTTCTTCCTTTATGTTTGTTTTTTTTTTTTTTGCCATTAAAAGCAAAATGTTATTCCTTCCTTGTTCTGACGATAATGGATTTAATCAACTCATTTTTCTTTTGTGCTGGATACTGGTTTGTTTCTTTCTTTGTTGTTTATTCTAACACTATAAGGAGACATTTCCTTAGTTCTGCATTAATAGCTTAATCCTTGATGTTTTATCTTCTAAAAAAGACCAACAGTATCATTACTTACCTTTCTCTCAGGGTAGGAATGACTTAAAAGACATCCAGGCATTTTCTCAATGGCCTTTAGGGAATCCAAACTTCTTTGGAGGGAGAAGAGATCAGAAGGTACTAAAATATTTTCACTCAAATGCTGTCACAACTGAAATTTTCTCTTTCTGCTTGTGGAGGTTGTCCACTCTTCTCCTTTCCACCCTTTCAAATCTTTCATAAAGGCTCACCTTTTCCTGGAAAACCTCTCCTGAATCCCCCAAGCCAGCTAAAAATCAATTCAGTCTATCCAGTGCAATAATTCAAGACATATTTCTTCAACCAACCATTATATAGTTTTTTTGTATGGTCCAAGCACTGTGCTAGGCATTCTGGACTAAAAGATGAAAAGATATATCCCTGCACTGAAGGCACTTTTCTAGGAAGAGTTGGTTAAACAATGATTTAATACAATGTTATAAGAGCTATAATATATTTAGGTACAATCAAGGACCTTAGGGATTGGTTCTTATAGGTTAAATGTACCTATCAGCAATGACTTATAGTCAGGTGGGCGCAGCAAAGAATATTTATTGATGTGGATCAGGAGAACTTTGCTGAACCAGAAGCATCAGGGCCTCCACTCAAGCAAGGTTGGAACTTATCAAAGTTCACATTGCCTCTGAAACATTTACAGATGGGTTGGCCCTCCAAATGTACTATGTACTGATGTCACTTGGAGCATAATTCACTGTGATCTGCCCTAGTGCAAGACTGATCTCTGATGTTTCACGGGTAAGCCCTGCCTGGAAATGCACAATGAGGCAGAGGTGACTAAACGAAACTGTGCTTGATTCCACCCATTTCTTTTCTGGACCATTCCATTTAACCATACTGATCTCTTCTCTTTTCAGGGTTGTATTTTTTTTTTTTTTACTTAAATTTTGTTTGATTTTTTAAAAATTTTTATTTAAAACTTGACCCCTCTGGGATAATGTTAGCATTTCGCTGGGTATTCTTTATTTTCTGCTCATGCAAATATATGTGACATACCTAGAAGTGTGTGCTGTTAACATATGTTGTATAGAAGTGGAATCATGCTGTATACATTACACAGCAACTTGCTTTCTTCACTAAACAGTGTATCATAGACCTCATTCCAGATCATTACTTGTAGAGTAAGCCATTATTTTTTTGTCTTTATTCATTTTTTTAATATTACATAAAAAAATATGAGGTCCCCATATACCCTCCCACCCCCTCTCACCCACTACTCCCCCTATAGCAACATTCTCCTCCATCATCATGAGGACATTCATTGCATTTGGTGAATACATCTCTGAGCATTGCTGCACCTCATGGTCAATGGCCCACATCATAGCCCACACTCTCCCACATTCCATCCAGTGGGCCATGGGAGGACCTACAGTGTCCGGTAATTGTCCCTGCAGCACCACTCAGGACAACTCCAAGTCCCGAAAACGCCCCCACATCTCATCTCTTCCTCCCATTCCCACACCCAGCAGCCACCATGGCCACTTGCTCCACACCAATGCCACATTTTCTTCTATTACTAATCACAATAGTTCATGAATAGAATATCAGTAAGTCCACTCTAATCCACATTCTATTCCTCCATCCTGTGGAACCTTGGATTGGTTGTGTCCATTCCACATCTATGTCAAGAGGGGGCTTAGATTCCACATGGATGCTGGATGCAATCCTCCTGCTTTCAGTTGTAGGCACTCTAGGCTCCATGGTGTGGTGGGTGACCTTCTTCAACTCCATGTTAGCTGAGTGAGGTAAAGTCCAATAAACCAGAGTGTAGGAGCTGGAGTCTTATTAAGCCATTATTTTTAAGAGGTACCAGGGATTGAACCTGGGACTTCGTATGTGTGAAGCATGCACTTGACCACTGAGCTACACCCACTCAGTGTATTTTTAATGGCTGTATAATGTCTCACTGTATGGATAGACCATACATTTTTTGTTTTTGTTGTTGCTTGTTTGTTTTTTTAGGAGGTACTGGGCATTGAACCCAGGATCTCAAACATAGGAAGCAGGCACTCAACCACTAAGTTACATCCACTCTCCTAGACCATACATTTTTAAAGCATGTCCCTATTGATGGCCACTCAAGGTGTTCCTCATTGCTTGTCTCTCTAAACAATACTGCAATAAACATTCTTTTACCTATATTCTTATGACCAGGAGCTTTTACTTCTAATGAAGTAAAATGGTATTATTTTAATTGAAACTTCCAGATCTTTCCAGAATTTTGATTCCCAGACTGTGTGTGGCCTGAACCCTTGAAATCCAAATTTCCTTCCCTTTTCCCACCCCAACATCAGGTGCAAAAACACCTACTGCTTTCAAAACCCTAGATGAGGCATTGGAGGAGGAAGATCCATGAAATAAAAGACACAATCCTTGTTTTAAAGGCAGTGCCTGGGAGAGGGTTCCCGGGAGCTGCTGAGAAACAAGGTATGTCGGGAAGTCTTCACAGGGAGACAAGGTCACTTCCATGCCATGGGTGGC
Source organism: Dasypus novemcinctus (assembly GCF_030445035.2). Taxonomy (NCBI): domain Eukaryota; kingdom Metazoa; phylum Chordata; class Mammalia; order Cingulata; family Dasypodidae; genus Dasypus; species Dasypus novemcinctus. The sequence continues at coordinate 21,618,200 of NC_080692.1, read as the reverse complement.
AGGTCACAATGTGATGCTACCAGGAGGTTCTGTGATCTGAAAAAGATTATTAAAAAAATAGGCGGCATTGGTATCCATTACCTCCATCTCAGGAAGAGCTGCCACAAAGGATACGGGGCCCTGAGGGGCCACCCTCTTTTCCCTTTTCATCAGGAAGGGCTGTGCCTGAAGGAGAGCCTTGATGGACAGTGGTGTGCCTTGTCCTAAGAAAAACCTCCTTGGAGATCCCATGCTCAGTGCCCAGGTGGGTCTTATTTGACTCCCTTATTAAGCAATATTTTCTGTATTCAGACTTGCCTCTAAGAAGTGACTCCTCCCCCCCCACCCTCCCTCTACCCAAGGAAATGGTACCATTTAAAACTCCCCTTGTCGTCTATCCAAGGACTCTTCAAAGTGCGAGGGAGATGGAAAAAGGAAGAAGGCAGGGGAAGCAGAGTCTGGCAAAGAGCGTGGCCTTTGTAGTCTTACAGACCAGTAAGTTAAACCATTCCATGTTTGTGAAAATGGTTTCACGATGATCCCTGCATGGCAGAAGGGTAATGAGGAAAACATGAGCCAATGGGGATGAAGGGTCTAGCACAGTTCCTGGAGAAAGGCGATCTAATAAAAGTGAGTTTCTTTCCCAACATTTCTTCATCGACGACCATGTCTATCTACCTACACAACACAGAGATGTAAGCGGGACGTGGAGGAAAAGTCTCGCTGCAGAGGTCAGGAGAGCTGGGCTCGAGTCCCAGCACCATCATCAGATGGCTGGGTGGCCTTGGGGGAGTCACTCCATCTCCCTGGGCCCATTTCCTCGTCTGTAAAAGAAGGGTTTTGTGGGACACCATCTTTACCTTCCCCTTTCTGCTTGGTTGTGTTCCGCCAGGTGTGAATGGCCATTTTAATCACCGCCAAATAACAGCAAAGGTTGGTCAGTTTCATCTCAAACCAAAATTCAAACTCTGGTGGCCAAAACAAAGGTTGAAGAGTAGCAGGCCGTCTCTCCCACTTGTAAGAATGATTGAATGGAAAATTACATTCCTCTCAAGCCAGAGATGTACAAAGGAAGCCTGTATATAATGTTAATTGCAGTGTTCACCCCAGCGCTGGGCCAGAGTTCAGGTGCTTTGTTTTTCTGGAGTCCCGTTGGACTCCTGCAGCCTCAAAGGCAGTCACAAGGCGGTGTGTTAAGTCACTCGATTTCCCCAGCGCTGGTCGGGAGGGAGAGCTTCCCTGGGGGAACCGACGAACTGCTCAACAACCAGGCTCCCGGGCTCCAGCAGAAGCCCCTCCACTCTCAGGGACCCGCGTCAGTGCATGAAGGGTGCAAATTGGCAGATTATCCAAACGTCACTTCCCTCTGACTCATTTGCGTATCCACCTACATGCAAATAGAATTTCTACCTTTCGAATGATTTTTGGCTTCAGAGCTGGCCCATAGTAGACAACCATGGCAACAGACAATGGACCCGAGATCAGCCAGCTGGGGTGCTGGAGGAGCCGGCCAGAGTCCTCTTTGCCAGGAGCAGCTTGCTTCTCTGTGGGGAGGCAAAACGCAGTTATCATCCCAGCACATCTCGATCCAAAGTCTAAATGAAGTGGGGTCAGGGACTGTTCAAGTTATTCTCCAGGAGAAACTATATAAAGGTTAGGTGACATTTTCAAATCGCCCAGCAAGAAATGAGTAGTTTCTCTTTTTTGGGGCCTGCCAGGCATCCGTTTACTTCAAATGTACTCCTGGCGTCTAGAAATGGTCTGCCCTCTGCAGGGATGGAAAAGCTGCTGGCCAAGCTAAGAGCTGACTCCTGGGGCTGGGGCTCTTTCCCCCAGGGTCCCACAGAGAGGGAGCCTGGGGGCATCAGGAGAGTGCCCTCCCGCCAGGCGCCCACTCTGTGCTAAGAGTGTTACCCCACTGAACCCTCACACAAGCCCAAGTAGTCAGTGCCATTGCAAATCCCCATTGTATAGAGAAGGAAAGGACAGCACAGAAAGGTTAAAAATTTTGCCCAAGGTCACACAGCTTAGTCAGGGATGGAACCAGGCTTAAAACCTACAGCTCCCTGACTCCACCAATGGAAAGAGCTTTGACTTTCAAGCCCCACAGACTGGGTTTTAAATCTAGACCTTGATGTTGAACGAACTCTGTGACCTTGGGCACACAGCATAATGTCTCTGAGCCTCGATTTCCCCATCTGTAAAAGGAGGTGGGGTTTGCAAGTTACTAATATCTACCTTTGGCGGGGGAGGGCTCTCTGTAAAGTGCCTGACCCAGAGCCAGGTGCATTGTAGACCTCACCACAGGGCAACCACGGCAGGTGGCATGTGACTGGCGGTGACCGATTTAGTTCAGCAAAACGGCCTCTGCTGTTAGACTCACAAGCACAAGTTCAAGTATGACAAGTCCTCCCCCACCCCCAGAGGCCAGAGTACCTGTCAACCAGGCAATGGCTCTAGACAGGGTAACGCCATCTACATGGTGCCTATCAACCTGTATTCCTGCTGCAGCTCTGTCTGTCACATCTGCTTAGTAACTGCACTAAGTGGTGTCACTCCGGGTCGCATACCATATTTGCAGGTATGGAAAATACTGCTATTTTTTTTTCAAACTTCTGGAAAACTCAACTTAAACAGCAGCCAAATCTCCCATACATCTGCATCCGGGCTTAGTTAATGCATCCTGAGCAAACATGGGATTAATCACAGGAAGGAAAGAAAAATTCAGGCTGATGACACGGGGAGAGAAAGGAGAAGGGGGGGAGAATAAAATCAGAATAACTTTGCACCTAAGCCCTGACTCTTTTCCAGCCTGCAAAGATGGATTTTCTTCCTTTTTTTTTTTTTTAAACCAATCTATTGTCATCCCTCGCAGCATAGTCCATGCTACGCTGAGATTAATTTAAACCGAATTATCTGTATTTTTCCTCCTGGCCCATAAATCAGGCCTTGGAATGCTCAAGCCTGGTTTCTGGCTCTGAGCACCTCTGGCCCTCTTTCCTCTATCTCATTTTATCCCCTGTATGTTAAGACAAAGATTGAGCTTCTCCCTTCCTTTTTCCCTGATTGGATAACGGAGTCCCCGAAACTATTCTTGTTGCTGCACTTGCACAGGGTGAACTTGGAACAGACTTTCCAGGCCAACGGAATTATAACCCAAATTTGGGTGGGCAAGAAGGAGGGAGGTTGGACCAATGAGCTGCTGGCCTTTCTCTAAGTGGGGTCCCTGGCTTGGAACCAGAGCTCGCATCTCTCTTTCGGTGTCTCGGGCTGGGTCCTAATGATGTAAGAGGAACTTGGGTGTCATCAGGCCACCACAGTCTGCGTCACATTCAACAATTGCCCGAAGCTTCTCTTCCGGAGCTTCTTGTGACACGGAGGCCTTCACCAGCCCCTCCTTTCTCTGCAAAGGCCCTCCCAAGTGTGTCTAGGACACCCGGTGACACCCCATCGCATGTACTTACACTGAGTCTTCTTCTTCCTCTTAGCCCTCTCAGATGTCCAGCATCCTCTTAGTCGATGCTCAGTAACCTTGGAGTTGCTTCCAAGGGCTTTGCTGTTGCCCGCGTTGACAATACCCCACTGGGGAAGGCTGAGGGCTGGGCCAGGGCTGCCGGTTCTCAGCACTCCCACGGCTGGGGGCCTGCAGCGGAAGGCAAGGGCGCACAGAGCCGCCCCCAAGCCCTGCTCCTTGCCCGCAGAGGCTCATCAAGTCTCTCGCAGAAACAGCTCTTTTGGTCTCTGGCCCTAAGCTTTCTATTCCTTTGGAAGAGCACAAAACCCAGGCTCAGGGCAGGACCCAGATGACACACCACCCCCTCTGTTGCCTGGATCGCCTCACCTCTCCTCTCACTCAAAAAGTAATAATAATAATGATAACACTAACACGAACTCCTCCCTTCTTCGGCCATAGACAATACATTACAATTGCCGGTTGATTCGTGCAATAAGGCCTTGACAGTGGGAGGACCTGGCTCAGCTGAGTCTTGATGCCTATTACACATGGCCCTGGACATCCTCTGTTGGCAGATGGGTGTGGGCAGCCTGTGTTGCCCTCTGGGTTTCCAAACACTTGGTCGTGCCTCGTGAGAGGAATCTCTGACCAGTATATCTAGGTCATGCTCCTTGGGCCAGATAGTAACATTTATGGAAAGTCTACAGCAGGACGGGCCCATTCTCACATCCGTCCAAAACCTATCCTTTTATTTCCATGAGGACCAAAATCTCCTTACCGTGATTCCCCCTCCTTACCTCCACCACCACCCTGGGGTACCCTATCAGAGAAATTTTCCTTTCAGTTCATTAGCTAACAACTGTATTTGCATCTCAAGAGGAGACCCTTGGAAACCTGCTTAAACCTCCAAGTTAAAAAAGAATGAATCTCTCCTGGTGGAATGTCAAGCATCCAGTTTTAAGGTGAAAGTACACCCTACGCCGCCGTTTAAACTATGCTATACTGATGGTTGATTCTTCTGCCTGCCAGCAAGGTATGCTCTGGTGTACAGGCTGCAGACATAGCATGGAATTAAAAGGAAAATGAGCCCAGAACTGGAATCTGGAGACTCAAATTCTTGTCCCAGCCCTGCCACAAGTTGCTGAGGACCCAGGGTGGGGTGGTCTAAAGTTTGTTCCAGCCCTTAGAGCACTTTCTATTTCTGGTTTTCATTTCTTTCTCCTTAACATGAAGAGTTTGGACCCGCTGAATCCTTGGGTCACTTTCAACTCTTCCATTCTATTATTTTGTGCCCTGTGGCTAGTATTCAGAGGAGACAAGCTGTCCTCAGCTCTCAGAGCCAAACAAGGAGGAAGGTAGGAAAGGGTATTGGGAAAAGGTGCTGCAAGAGCTCCAGCTCTTAGGCCTCAAGGACACCCAACCCTAACTATCTTTAAAGTTGCTTTTGAAAAAAATAAAGACAAGCTTTAAATATACCACTCCTTCCCTTCAAGGAGCTCAAATGCTCATGGTCTACTGGTAGGAATCATATTTTAAAATATGACATTCAACCCCAGGCTTGCCGAGGTCTCTCTGGCTGAGACTCTGTGGGAACGTATGCGCACTAGGGTTCTTCCACTCTCCCTGCAGGTGGAGGGGGCATGCTGGTGAAATTCACCTGTGGACTGGTACTTCAGGGCATCTGTTTGCAAAGCAGTGGTAAACAGCCTCCTGCTCCTCTACCACCCTCTCTTTCGCACATCTCATCCTCCTCTTCCACGGTTTTCTCTAATTCTGCTCAGATGCTTTTAAATGGGTATAAGTGCCTGAAATATGAAAAAGAAATGTGAAGGCCAAACCCAACGCTAACACGTAACACATAAAAAACATTCCACAGTGGGTTGAGGACCGGGGGGGGGGGGGTCTCCTTATTCCAGGCAAGGGTGGCATGAGGCCATATGCATTCAGTGCTTTTATTTTGAGGGGAGAGGTGAGAATTCTCAGGCCGATTCTTTCCCCAAGAAGGTCTGCTGGAGACCCATGACAACTTAACCTTTCCTGGCCAGCATCAAGTGAAATGCAAGAAAGCCTTCCCAAGAGAGGCTACATTAGCTGCTCCTTCGTGGTATTAAAAAAGAAGAAGAAAGAAGACAGTTATCAAAAATGGCTTAAGGTCATCCCCACAAAGCCAGGGGACAGGACATAATGGCTTTGAGTATCCTCTTTGAGCTTACACAATCAACGGTGATCATAGAAAGACTAAGAAAGACTACCCAAGTTCATGGGGCTCTTCTGTGGATAATCAATGAAACATGAGTTCCAACCTCTTCCCAATCTGGAGAGCCAAGGAAAAGCTAAGGGATAAAGGCCCATCTAAGTCAAGGGAGGAGGGAGAAGGGCTTTTTTTCATGGAAGATTGGGGGAACCACAGGATAACAAGCTCATGCTTGCAAGATTAGCCCCACCTGGTTTTCCCAAACACTATTATGCAGAGGACAGACATTTGAGGGAGAAAGTTACTTTAATCACATATGAAGTTTTGAAGCACCTACAAACCCTCCTCCGAGGAAAAGCCTGCCAGGAACTTCCAAAGTCAGAACATGTTGTGCCCTAGCTCAGACTCTGGTCACTTTTTGTGGCAACCCCATAACCTCCTCTCACACCTTCCCGGCAGGATTCCTAAAGCAGCACTTTGCCTCTGGACTTCAGTAATTTATATGATATATAATACTTACAGCCTCCTACAACAATTTTTATTTCCTTCCTTCCCAAGGCTGTCAAGGCGTCTTCCTGACTGGTCTTCCTCTTCCTTCCAGCAAGGTTGGCAGTGTTCCAAGGTCCAAGGCCCTGGGAAGACTTTCCAGAGGTTCCAGCCAGTGAGTCCCTCTCGTAAGATGGGCATGTGTCTGAGGTTCTGAACAATCTAAGTCTGCCATGCTACTGTTTCCAATCAGAAAAGTCACACACTCGTGCTTACTCCAATCCAGCCCATTAGTCTGGGGCAAGAGATCATCCTCCCAGCCTTGTTACACTCTGACCACCCACGGAATGGAATTGAGAATTTAAGGGACAGCAAACATCTAGTGGAACGTCGGCAACCCCAGGCACACCTCTCTAGGCGGCAGAGAGAAAAGCAAGGGTTCAGACCAGGGTTGAGAGGCGATTGCCACCATGCCATGCTCTTTTCGTATTTCAATACAGTGGACCTGCAAAGGTGATTGAGGATTAAGAGACCTTCTGGGTGGGCGGTTGCTTCTTCCCAGGCATTGCCTTAGGGATATGGCAGATTAGTTCATCACTCTTCCTCAACCAAAAGTGAACTAACCCAGAGAGACTGCCCTTCTCTAAGGCAGGAGTGTTTGCAAAAAGTTAAGTTCTTGGCTCCCACTTTTTGTGTTTTCTTTTTGTTTTTGTTTTTGTTTTTTTGACCTCTGGTAATTTCTTCAGAGGGAATCTAGGAATGGTAAACTCTCTGCATCTGTGATGTCTGAAAGGGCATTTTTTAGGCCCACACACTTGAATGTTAATTTTGCTGGGAATATAATTTCCAGTTCAATATTTTCTCCATCCCCACAATTTTGAGCATAAAAATCCTCTGCATTCTTGCAGTTATTATTGCCACTGAGTTCTATTGTCACTAATTCTTGTTCCTTTCTACATGATCTTTTTAGTAGTAGATTTTAACAGTTTTGTCTTTAATATTTCAATGTGTCTGGTTAAATAGGTCTTTTTTCATTCATCTTACTTAGCACTTAGTCAACCTATCTAATCTTGGGATTTTGTCTTATATTGTTCTTTTCTATTTTCTTTTCTCCGTTCCATCCATTCTCTCCTTCTGAAACTCCTTATAGATGGATGCTGGAATAGCTGGATACACTCTCCACATCTCAACTTTTCTTTCCATATTTTCATCTCATGATCCTCTTGGACTGCATACTCTAGAGAATTCTTCAGTTTCATCTTCCAGTTCACTAATTTACTCTTCATTTATGTCCACTCTGCTAGCCCTTCCCATCTGTTGTTTTGTTTTAATTTTGTTATGAACTTTTTAAATTTTGAAGGTTGCTAGCTTATCCTTTATGGGTGCAGTAGTCACACTTTTTCTAAAGTCCTATTCTGCTTACCCTATTAACATTTCCTTAGTTGTGAGCATCTCTTTCCTGAAACCAATAACTCTTTTTCACAGTATTGGTTTTCCACAAATTTCTGGTGAATCCTAGCTACATGTCCATTCTTGTATCTGAAAATCTCTCTTAACCTGGTCAACAAAGGGAAAGAATGGATTGTGCTACATGGCAGGATTTACTCGAGTCACTCGAACATGAAAGAGAGATTGTACCTACTATTGGCTGAGAAGGCCAGTAGAGAGTACAGCAATGAAAATCTTTTCTCCTCTGGCCCAAGAATCCAAGCAACCTCTATTGCCCAGTGCCTTATCTGACGAGGTCAAGTACAGAAGTAGAGATCTTCAAGTACAGGATTCACCTGCCTGGCTGATCTTCTTGCTAACTCCAACTAATTGCTTTGTCAGATGCTCTGGAGCCCCTTCTGCTCCACATCTTTAACTTCCAGGCCTGGAACACTTTTTGTAGCAGAACTTCTACAGGTGCGCTCCCTTCATCAATCTGATCTCGACCACTTCCTATCTTTTAGGGATTCTTCATAGTTTCTAACACACCAAGGACATTCCTTTTTCATTTTCTAGCCCTGCTTGTATTTTTTAAATGTATTTTCTATGATTACTTCTTATTTGGAAAGGAAGGGTGAGATTGCTAACTTTTCTTACCCCCCCCCCCATCTTGAGCCAAAAGACAAAAATATAATCTTAATAATTATTGTATGAATAAATGAATTCTAATGCTTCCCTGTAATTTTTATTTCAAAAACATCTTACTTTTGAAAAATACTTGTTGATTTATTGACTTAGTTCCTAATTTCCCAAGAATTGGTTAGTTGAAAAAAAAGATCCTGATTTTTCATTAATAGCATATGCCCACAAAAGCCAATAGCCATGGTGGCTCAGTTTTGAATTCAGCTTTATGATCCTTCTGAAATATTAGGAAAAGTTGGATTCTAGAGAATTGGATGGGCCTTTGCCAGCACAAGGAGAAGATGAAACCAATCTTCGTACACCTCTGCCTTGGCCTTTGAGGTACCTGTAGAAGTCAGTAACACAATCTCATCTTATGTCATCCAAGGGAAAGCCAGGGCACAAGGCCCTCCCTGCAACTCACCCTCACAATCCAGGAAGCAGGTGCATTCAGCAAATGCACCAGGGATTCCTGCACAGTCTGGAGTGATCCAAGACAAGGTTCTGTGGAATAAATTCCGCATGGGCCGACAGGATGGATGACTTCACATATAAGGTCCGTCATGAAAGATTCTCTGATTCAGTTCAGTCTACCCTTTCTGAATAATGTGGCCACTTCTAATCAACTTGTTCAAAACCTGTCCTGCCCAGTCAAATTTCACTTCCACAAAACCTTTCCTGGACCCACCCAGCTCGTGGGGATTTGTTTTCTTCTTTCAACTCTCACAGCATTCTAGATGGTACCACTCACTTTCACACCTCAACTTACATAGCACTGTCCTACCTCAGCCAAGGTTACATGCAACAACCGTGATTAAACAGAACATGGCTTAAGAGAAAGGGAGGGACATGCTCTCAGAAAAGCAAGGAGAATAGTTATCATGCAACACCCCAATCACCAAGCCAAAGCTTGTTAACCTTGAGTTGGATAGAAAGTTAACTTGTTCATTAAATGAGAATCATTCTCTCCTTCCTCCAAGTCAATCTTCAATTCTTAATGGTTACAGCTATTTAGGATACAAAAGCAGCAAAAAACAGCTACAACTTGACACAATGATAAATGACTTCCAATGGCTGGCAAGAAAGAACTACTAACAACTAGACAAGGTTGAGGAATGTCAAGGAAAGGTCAAATTGGGACTAAACCATCAGAAAGAGATGAAATTGTGTTCTAAGGCACAGGACGGTATCTTTTTAAAGATATGCATCAAAAGTGTTCAAAAGAAAATCAGAATTTAAAGACAAGATTATCCATTGTGGATGAATTCAAAAGATTCAAACCACCTCCCCCTTTTGCACTGCAAGAGTGCTTAACCATTTAATGGGCATGCCTGTCGATTTCTCAACTCAACTCTAAGCTTCCAGGGGGCAGGGCCATACCTTATTTCTTTTCTCTCTCTCCCTCAATGCCTAATCCAGTACTGGGGACATAGAAGTTGCTTATACCTACTAATTAAATAAATGAATGAATGAATGAATGAATGAACACACAACAGTTCTGATCCCTTTCCCCTTTTATTTGTAGGCCCACTGCCTTTTATTATTCTCGAGCAAGTTTTGGAAATGGATTTCTAAAAATAATTTTTGAACACTTAAGACTTATAACTACACCACCATTTTCAAGTCATCACCCACCACCCCAGTTCCATTGCCACCCATATTTTAGCCCCCTCCTAACCCCCAGCACAACTATAGAGAAAATCCGTTCTCGCTACCTGTAGTCAGTCACACTGCAGGCTGAGCCTCAAACAGAAATGCCTGAAAAAAACCAACACAGGAGGCTGATTCTCTTTCAAAGGCTGCCAGATTTCTTCCAAGACCTCATGTGCCTTGTGGGCCCAGCTCTTGAGGGGCCCTCCCCCGTCCACCGTCCACCAAATGGACAGGCTGGGAGGCCTGTCTCTGCTTAGCTCGCAGCCCTGCTGCATGCTCGGATGCCCACATCCAGAGCCTGCCAAGGTCGGCGCAGACCCTTTGTTGGGCAGAAAGGGGAAAGAATACAAGAGGCTGCTGTCAGTGCTCCGGGGGAAGGCATCTGTGACCTGACCATTCTTAGCGGAGGACTCCTGATGGCAAGGCTCTTTTGTCAGGCAATCTTCTTTGTCTCCTAACCCCCTTGCCCAGCTCTGAGCAGAATTCCTGCCCCAAGAGAACGATGGGAGAGGGAGAGAGAGCACGAAGTGTACTAATGAGATGGGGAGGGGGCTCTCTTTGAAAAGCCTGCGACTCGTGTGGCCTTCCCTAGAAATTCAGACCAGCTCGCAGGCACTTCCCTGATTCACTGTGTAGCCACCTGTAGTAACAAAACCTATCTCAGCCTTCAAGGAAGGGTCTCCCTGACACCAGCTGGCTGGCTCCTCCGACACCCGGCAGCCCACATTTCTGCTACTCTGCATAGATGAGAGCTCGTCCTTTTTGGAAAGACCTCCAAGGAGAATCTACAACCTCCCGTGTTCCCAAACGTCCTGACTGCCAGCAAGAAGAGCCGACGTGTGACTAACCTAAAGCACTCCCACCTGCAGCTAAAGCCCCTTTCAAGCCGCTTGGTTCCCCGCAGGACTAGAAAATGATTGGGTCTCTTCTCTGGAAACTCACAAGGTTGGAAGGATGGAAAAAGCCATTTTTATTAAGGCAGGTCTTAGGACCAGTTATCTAAATGAGGCTTTCCCTCTCTAAAGATGCCCGGATCCTTAGTGGATGAAGCACCTGACTCAGAAAGAATCCGTTGAGCACCCAGTCCACCCCCATTTCTTAGCAAATGTTAAGGAAGACAACTATGAAAGCTCCGAACTGAAAGAGGGTGCCTGAAAAGAGAACTTGGGGTACAAAATGCATCACTCGTCAGCCCCTTGTCCTCCATGTGTGTCACACACCCACAGGATGTGGAAGAGAGTGAGCATAACAAACAAGAGTGTGCTGGGAACGCTGGGCTCTCTGGGGAGGGGGGGGAGCTGCTTCTTTGCACCCGGAAGGGAGACAGGTTTGCCTTATCCCTGTGGCCATGTGCGGGGGGAGGGGGGCTACCCACAGATTGCTTGCAAACTACCCCCACATCTGCCAAAGTGAAACAAAAAGCAATTCATACCCGCAGTGATGCCTCACGCCTCCGGAGGTGGCAGTGCTCTGCCACCCAAGGGCCCTTCAGCCCAGATCAGCAGGGCCCTCCGACAAAAAGGAGGCAGTGCACTCGTGAATTGATGGGAAGTGACATTCACAGTCACTCTAACCTGCCTGAAAAGTGGATTTAAAGATAAAATCTAAAACCGGTTGGGTGGTAAAGGCCTGTCCTTGTCTACTGTCCCAGGGGCAAATGTCTACCGCTTAGTCCCAGCAAGCCAGAGTCAGGAACCGCACGTTTCCTCCAGGACTTTCTTCTTTCCCTCCCTTCTCAAACCTCTTTTTGCGCACCCCACTGCCCCCCCCCCCCAATGCCACCCACCCCTCATGGGCACCCACGCTTAGGAGCTCTGAATCAGGCCAGGACACTCCACCACCATTGGATTTGCCCCTTTCTCCTCACACTGGACTTCTCTTCTTTCAGAGGCCAGGCAGTCTCCCGCTGGCTCATCTACAGGAGGCCGCTCTGCCAGGGACCCTGCCCTCGGCCCGCTCTGCCAGGGACCCTGCCCTCGGGGAGCTTACAATCTGATGGGCTGACAGCCGCTCCCCGCCCTCATCCCCTCCCCCCTCCCCCGAAAAACAGACAAATAAACTAGAAACAATGGCACAAAAAGAGCTTTCGGGCCACCCACCCAGGAGCGTTCTATGTTTCTGTTTGCTCGAGCACAAATGTCTATCTGGCCTCCTGCTCTGTGTGAGGTACTATGCTCCATACTAGGGACATAAAGATAAATAAGACATGGCCTCTACTCTCCAGAAGATTCTGGTGCACGGGGCAGGGCCCTCCAGAGCACAGGTGGATGAAGGAAGTCCCTGGTTAGGAGCCTGAAAAGGCTGCTGTGGAAACAGTCCGGGGTGGGGCGCAACTCATGTTGGTTTGCTCAGGAGAAATTTTCAACACTTGATTTCTGAGGAAAACCCTCCAAAATTATCAGGAGTTAGTCCAGTCCTCCTCAGGGGAGACAAGCAGCTCAGGGCGGGGGCACGGGGGGTCCTAGAGAAGGGAGCACCAGGTGAAAAGCAGGCAGGCATGGGTGGTCGAGGTGGGCTGGGGAGGAAACAGTGGGTCCCGCTCACTGCGTGGTAACAATGAGCCAAAAAGGCAAATACAAAGGCACACATATGTAGCTTTCTACATCCTCACAGCACCCCAGGAAGTAGGCCTACTACCCTTGTTCTAGACCTACGGACACGGAGGCTCATAGAGGTTAAGTAACTCACCCAAGATCACACAGCAACCTGAACTCAGGTCCTTCTGGTGAGAGGAAGGACCCTGAGCACCCCACTAAGGAGTCTGGTCTTTATCCTGAAGGCACAAGGGAAGCCCTGAAGCATTTTAAGCCGGAGGATGGCATGAGCGGATATGCATTTTTACAAATTCCTTCTGGCCACTGTGTGGAGAATAGATGGGAGGGGTCCACCAGTCCTGAGAGGACAGCAGGTGGGAGCTATGGCATAAATCCAGGTAAGAGAGGATGGGGGTCTGGAGGGCAGTAGTAGCGGTGGGCAGGCAGAGAAGGACCAATTCTACAGATGGTATGAAGGTCCATGCAACTGAGCTTGGTGACACAAATCACCAAAGGTCAGTAGCAGAGGATGGACCCAGTTGGATTGAGTCAGGATTAAGTCTCCTGTGGCAGTTAATTTGGCCCGTTGGGTGGTTGGAGACAATATTTACCAAGGTAGGGAATAAAAGAGAAGGAGCATGTTTGGAGATAGAGGAGGGAATTCGGTTTTGGGGGAGAGCCAAGAGAAGACACGCAGTTGGCTGTAGCCGGTGGCTTTACTGATCCTGTCCTCAAGAGAGAGACCCTGGCTGTACAGAGCAGTTGGAAGTTAGTAGCATTGAGATGGGGGTTGAATCCTTGAGAAGAATCCGCTCACCCAAGAAGAACGTGTTGGTTGGGAATTGCAGAGAGTAGACAATAGAACCCTGGACTCGAACCCCAGACTTTAAATGGGGTGGACAGAGGGAGAGGGTCTCAGGAAGGAGACTGTAAAAGACCAGCTAGAGAGGCAGAAGGAAAACCAAGAGACAGCATGGTCAGGACAGTCAAGGGAGGACAGCGTTTCAGGGCGAGAACGGTCAATGGCCTCCCACTGGGGGGCCATCGGAAGGTGCATCATGTCCGCTGAACATGAAGATCCCAAGGACAGCACTCATCTCAACCAAAGTGGGTGCTCAGAATGCTGCGTGAAAGGGAGTGGATACAACGAGGCAACAAATGCAGATGATACTTTCAAGAACTTTGACTGTGAAGAGAAGCAATGCTGGAGCCACACTTTCATAGGAACCCACAGTTGAAAGGGGATTTTGCTGCAAATTTTTTGGAAAGATCCAGGAGTGTGTTTAAGTCTAATGGAAAAGAGCTGGTAGTAAGGGAAAGGCTTACGATTGAAAGAAAGACCATGAATGGAATAAGCTCCCTAAGGTAGAGGTGGGGATGGAACCCAGAGCTCTACTCAAAAGCAAGAACCTTCCAGCACTGTTGAGGGAGTAAAAGCTCCTGGCCTCCAATTTGAGGTTCACCCCACGGCGGTGTGGCACCCTCCCCATCTCACACCCAGAGCTTCCTCTCTTGGTTCCTGCTGGCCCTTGTCTTTTGGTTTTTTGCCCCCGACTTGACCCACAGACTTGGACTCTGACTCTATACCCTTCATTTGCCCTGTGTACGTTTTGGAACTGCTGGCAGGATTACCCTCGTGTTGGTACCTGGTCTTCCCCAGCTCTTCCCCAGCACCTGGCTTCTGAGATACAGCTCCTGCTCACCAGGCTGCTGGACCCAGCCCCAGCTGGACCTGGCGCTTCAGTGTTGGCACTGCAGGTGCTCTAACTCCCAGGGGGGCAATGATGAGCAGGCACTGTCTCTACAGCTAGGTCTGGGCTTAACCCCCTCTCTCCATAACCGCAGTTGGTGGTTAACGTTCCAACACGCCTGTGCCCGCATTCAGGGAAGGAGCTGCTCCAACCCTCTTGTCCCCTTGAGCTGGTGTAATCATTAGAGCTATGACGACTCAGGCACTCTGTCAGGCCCCATGCTAGAACACTTATAGTCCCTTGGACTACCCAAAGTATTTTGAAGGGGGCATTATTCTGGCCTTACAGCTGAGGAAAGGGAGGCTCAGAGAAGTTAAGTAACTTGTCTCAATGTCACACAGCTTGCAAGTGGCAGAGCCAGAATTCAAAGCCAGGCCTTTTTTTTTTTCTTTTTTTTTTTTTTTTTACCCTCAACCAGATCCTATCCTGCCTTCCTGAACATCTGATGGCAAATTCATGTTTTCATTCATTCATTCATTCATCCATTAAACATTTAAGCATCTTCTATGCTCCAAACACTACTTTGAAATTTAGAAGCTTTAAGTTTTGCATAAAAAGGTTCAGATGAACTGAGGTGTCAGTCAAACAGGGGCGCAGCAGAACATATTTCTAAGGGCAATCTGTGGGTCGTCTCCTATAGTCAGAAATGGCTCTGCAAACCTTTCTAGTCACGCCTTCTCGCTGTCATCCACCGAACCCAAACAAATAGGGGAGAGAGTGGGAATGCTGCAGTACCTACCAACCCAACTACTCCTTTCAACTTGATGAGAACTCAAGAAACGGCTTCGTCAGCACTGGGCTGTCTCCAGCACACGCTATAATGGCCTTTGGAATCTTTTCAAAATATTCCCTGCTGTTTTGTAATTTTTATAGTTGGGATGAAATTTCAGGTAGGCCAAGTCTCAGGAGACCTGCTCTGCCCTCAGTCAACCCTCTCCCCTCCGTACCTCCGTACACCCTCCCATCACCATCAACAGTCCTCTCCACATAGGAAATGCACCGTCATTTGTGAGCCTACCAGAATGGGCACCTCACCCAAAAAGAGCTCCTTTATGGGCCCGTCGTGGCCCAGGAGATGGCCCAGCATGAAAGTGGCTACTAACATGGGTCATGGTGACAACTGGCTCCGTTGAGAAACTTGAATGTGAGGCAACGGGCAGCTGGGAGTATGACTAGAAGCTAAAAGATACAACGAGAGAAGCCACAAGTAAGCAGAAGCCATGAATAAGTAGAAACGATCTGTCGATCTGTGGGGGAGAGGGGTGCAATGGGGATCAGAGGCTGCGGAGACAAAGGAGCTGAGAGCCAAGAGGTTAGCTGGGAAACTTCGTCTCGCGGTTAACTTGGTACATTCACCAGATCCCGGAGCTGCTGCCGATCTGGAATCCTGTTTCAGGATCCCGGAAGCCAATCTGCCCTCAGTGTTTATGGGGCCCTGAGGCTTGGTGGCTTCCCAATTTCCACAAATATTCTTACAATAAAGCCCCTTTAGAGAAGGTGGCACAAGAGGGTCTCTGTCCCTCCCGAGGGAGCCTAACTAACCTGTCTGCTCTCTGAGCCCTAGGGGGAGCAGGAGTTGGTCAGCACATGCAGACTTTTGACCCATGTGCATCCCATCCTGTTCCTCTGGTCTTGTCCAGTGGAACAACCTGAGCAGGCAGAAACCCAGGTTGAAGACTTGACTCTCCATCCAGACTCTAAAAGTGCAGCAATGACGTTCTCCCCTGGCACCTCCAGCACTGCCACTTGCTTCTCCGTGAAGAAACTTCTTATGCTGCCCCAGCCCCCAACCCACGTCTTTACAGTCTCCCAGAACTCAGGATGGGGGAGAGAGGGGGGAAGGGCCCGCACAGCCTCTTCATCTTCATCCCCTGGGCCCCACCAAGCTTGGCTCAAACGGGAGGCCATGACATTCAAGAGGGAGTTGTCCCCTTAAGCATCTCTTTTCCTGAAGCCAGTTTGAATTTGTTTTGAAAAACTCCCAAGTGGTTACTTTTTGAAGTCATCCCTGTGTCCCCAAACCAGTGACAAGCGGGGCCCTAGGCTCCTGTTGAAATAGGCTGTGTGTTGAAATGGTGATTTAGAGCTAAAGCACTTACCCAGATTCGCCAGGCTGCTGCCCAGTTGAAAGAGGATTTCAGAACCCCTCGCCCCGTCCACAAGGGCCGCTCTTCCTCAACCCCGAGACACAACTGTCCACTGGAAACTGCCGCACAGAAGAGGGCCCAGTTCCTACTTTCTGAGAGAGGCCACCTAAGAGGGATGCTCACATCCCACCTGCCCCATTTCCCCCACCCAGAAAACTCCAATAGCTATATCCGTGCAGACAACGATTTAAACCATACAGTGGAGATAGGAAGCACCTGTACCTGCCGCTTATTGACAAAAAAAAGAGAAGAAAGCCAGTGGTAGTGAGTGTGGTGGAAAGGGGCCTCATCTCAGCTGCTCCCCCCAGCAACAGCCTCTACCCAGGCCCCGCCCCAGCACCCCATAGCCTAGTGCTGTGCTCTTAGGTAAGAGGCACATTGAGTCTTTTGGAAAAATAACAAAAAGAACTACAACTGGTGCAGTCGACAGGGGATCCTGGATGCCGAGGAGATGGAAGGATTTGAAATACTCTGAATCACCCACTCTCTGGGGTTATCGAGGGTTGTGGGCATGTGTGCTTTCCACAAATGCAGAGGCATCTCATTCTCTGGCTGCTCTGGGAAATGAGCCGATCCACATACATTAGCTTTCCAGGTAACGCAAAGCTGACACTGTGACTTCCACGTTTCCTTCAAAATGCTCTTGCAAACCTAATATCCTTTGACACACTCCTCTGCCATCTTAAGCTACATATTTTGAAATAACGCAACCTTTTATTGACGACGTGCTCGGGGTCATTTGTTATGAACTCCCACTATTGGGGTGAGGTGTAACCCTGCAGAGTGCAGGGACCATGTCTTAGTCATCTTTGTAGCCCTTAGCTTCTAGTCCAGCTTGGGTCTGGAGACCGTTGCGGGATTGCACTGTAGGAAGCTGGCGGAGGCTATGGGATGGGAGGCAGGCAGAGCTGGCTCCTCCAGGCGGCTCTGCTTTGTAAGTAAAGCTTTCCTCCATGTCTGTATCTTCTCTTGCTATCAAGTTATCAGGTTGCCAGATCTCGCTGCCCTTTTTCACCTTTTTTTTTTTAAATTGAGCTGTATTTCACGTATCATAAAAGTCACCCCTTTTAAAGTGGTTTTTAGTATAAGTCACAAAGTTGTACAACAATCGCCATTATCTAATTTCAGGACTTTTCCATCATCCCCAAAAGAAAACCCACCCCCATTGTCAGCCACTCCCCATTGCTGCCTCCCCCGCAGGTCCTTGTAGCCACTTATCAGATGTCTCTGTGGCTGGACCCATTCTGGGCACTTCATTAAATGGACCCATGCACCAAGGGGCCTTTGTGCCTGCCTTTCAAGGTTCTCCCCTGTTGTAGCATCAGTCAGTTGTTATCACTGCTCTTTTTACACCTGCTTCTAACACTCCCTTCGCCTTCTTCTTTGCTATCACTATCTTCTGTGAACCTGACAATAAAACTTGTTAGAAATGTGTGCAAAACAGAGTAGATACGTCCCATGCACAAACATGTGGGGGCATTTGGAGACTTTCCTTTCAGGAGCTCAGAAATGTTGGCTGCTGGCGTGCAGTATCTTGGCTATTTTCTCGAATACCAAGGCTGCTGGTTAAGTGGCTCCCGGCTAAGAAAACTATCAATATAAGAATAATTCATTTCACTTCCATTATGCTGTGTCTTTTCCCAGATCGTTTCATTAGCAATTCTCTATTTTCAGTCTCCCATCAGTTACTGAAAAGTGGGTCCATTGTAAGAAAGAGAAGAGTAGTCCCTAACATTCGGGAACTGGCCCGGTGCTAACGCCTGGGCCCGGGTGTCGTTAGGCACTAACTGGGGCCCCAGGCCATGGTGTTCTGTCCAACACGAGCCATCTCATAGAATACCAGCATCAGGTCACTCTGTGACCACAAAGGGAACCACAAAAATAAAACTGTTTCATAATCTCGTCTAAGCACTGACCAAAACAAAGCCACTGTGCAAGCCTCCAAAAATATCAAACGTCTCCCTATCCTGGCTAATACGAGTGACTGCTCCTTCTTTACCAAGCACAGTTTTTAGCCTTGTTCTATTTTTTCCCCTTTCTGATAAGAATTATTAACATGCTTAAACATAGTAGTAGACCTGCTGGCTGATAACATCCAACTCAGAGAAAAGCCCCATAGTCTGAACCTTCCCCCAAATCAACTAACACACACCCAATTCCTCTCCGTTCTTTCAAAAACCCTCTTTACTGGTGTGCATTCTTCCTTGTGGAAATGAGCCAATAAACCCAACTTTGTTTGACTGCTGGTGCATTCTTTTTTTTTTTTTTTTTAAGATTTATTTATTTCTCTCCCCTTCCCCCCTACCCCCAGTTGTCTGCTCTCTGTGTCCATTCACTGTGTGTTCTTCTGTGACCGCTTCTATTCTTATCAGCAGCACTGGGAATCTGGGTTTCTTTTTGTTGCGTCCTCTTGCTGTGTCAGCTCTCTGTGTGTGTGGCGTCCTTCTTGGGCAGGCTGCACTTTCTTTCGCGCTGGGCAGCTCTCCTTACGGGGTGCACTCCTTGTGTGTGGGGCTCTCCTACACACCCCCGCGTGGCAGGGCACTCCTTGCGCACATCAGCACTGCACGTGGGCCAGCTCCATACAGGTCAAGGAGGCCCTGGGCTTGAGCCCTGGACCTCCCATGTGGTAAGCGGACGCCCTAACCATTGGGCCAAGTCCGCTTCCCTGCTGGTGCATTCTTGGTGGCTTTTAGCTGTCGAGCACTAGCAGAAGTGAAGGGTCCACTAAGAGTCAGCTGAAGTGCCCCTTGCTTCCCGGAACCAAGAGACCCTCACAACTCCACAAAACCCTTGTGGCTGCCGGACTGAGCGCACTGCCCATGGCTGGCAGATAAGTTCACACTGCAGTGAGTTCCTAGATTTCCTTGAGGCCCTTCAGCTTTGGGTTTATTTTGTTTTCCTAAGAGTGACATCCTCTGGGACGTCTTGGTTATCTGATCATATTTGTATTGTTCCTTGGTGAAACTGGTTTCTAGACTTCTGATGCCTGCTCTTGTTTCTGCTTGTCTAAAGTCTTAAGTGTTTTTTGTATAAAAGTTGGAAAAGTCTATAAGAAAGTATGAACAGAGGCCAAATAAGTCTGTCCTTGAGCCGGTCCCAGGGGCTAAGCACCAGTGTCATTTGGGACAAATTTATACCAAGCCACCATTCCAAAGCCTCATCAGGGCTTCTTCCTCAATCTTGTCTTTGTGTTGTTCTGAGAATGGCTTTCTTTAGTTCCACCTGCCTGGATTGGGAGGATTTGGGGTCCCGTCCCAATTGGCGACAAGTGGACTTTGGCCTTTGACCTAGTTCCTGAGACACCAAGGCTCCTTACAGCCTGTGGCAGTTCCCATGGGGTCTTCTCAATCTAAAATGACACTCTTCTGGGCCAAACACCAGCTTCTCCCATATCGGCTTACTACTGTGTTCACACATATGCTTATTTCTCTGACACAATTTTATAAGACAATCTGGAATTGCAATGGCATGTTGGGGGACTTTTGACATGAACAAGAGTGTGCATTTGAGGGGTACCTTACAGCAAGCAGCAAGCAGGGAAGAAACCCTTATGAAGATATTGTCTTGTCTAAAACAAAGATCATTTTGTCTTACGTGGGAGACAAGCATCCCTCTTCTGTTTCCATACTTCAGGGATTAATAATTGCTGGCTTTTTACCATTCAGCTTAATAAAACTGCTAAGGGCCCAAGCAGGTGTCTAAAGCGGCTATCATGGCACTCTCTTTTAAGATATATCAGAATCTGTTCTTCTACATCTAACCTTTCCTACCTTGTCTTGCAGAAGGAACATAATTAGCTCTAGCGATAGTTGCATACTTATCTGAAGCTAGATCCCTCTAACTTTTTTTGTTTTTCTCTATTTCCCCTCTCTTGCAAAACTATAAAGGTAAATCATCAAAACCATCATTCAGTCATTATGTGTGTATGCTAAGAATATCTAAGAATTCAGACAGTCAAAATTTTCTAAAAAGGGAAAAATTATTAAATGTATATTTACATAACTCTTTTTACGTATTTGCAAGGAAATATGCAAAGGTTTTAGTTCCAGTATGGAGAGTTTGGGGCTTGATTCAGAGTCTTTAAAAAATTAATTCACCATAACAAACAATGGCAGAACAATATTTTGCTTTGAGCAAGAACACAATTAAAGTTCTCATGATTCAAACTTTCTAAATTTCCTACATTGTTTTATGATTTAAGTTACCACTGTTTCCATAAATTGTTTGAAAATAATATATATATATGTATATACACATATACAAAATTGTATCCAATTAAATGGAATGATATTGATGGTCTATTTTGGGAGTGTTCAAAGGGCCTCCAGGCTTTGGCTCTTCACCACAGCCTGTTTTTATACTTCACCATCCTCTATTTTCTCAGTATGAGCTCCCTCCCTTTTGCCTGTTTTTGTACTTTACCATCCTCTACTTTCTCAGTATGATCTCCCTCCCTCCATCCTATTAATTTCATCTCCTGAAGGCCTTGTGCCACTTAAAAATAAAACTCTTGAGTGTTTTTCTCCAACCTTAGCTACTGGTCCTAAATTCAACTGATTATTGGCAAAATTCGACTTCTTTTTATAAATATTTAAGAAGAGAAATTTCCTTTTACGGGTCCCCTCTGGGACTGAAGTTTCCCTCCCACAATTCCAAATTTCAGTCCTTTTAAAAGTGAAGCTTGGGAAGTGGATGTGGCCCAAGTGATAGAGCGTCTGCCCACCATATGGGAGGACCTGGGTTCGATCCCTGTGGCCTCCTGGTATAAAAGAAGAAGAGAAAGCGTGCCCGTGTGGTGAGCCAGTGCCCACATGGTGACCTGAGTGCCTGCGCAAGTGCCCATATGGTGAGCCAGTGCCCTGTGCAAGTGAGTCATGCATCAAAACGATGATGCATCAAAAGAGAGACAAGGGGAGAGTCAAGGTGAAGCACACCAGAAACCAGGAACTGAGGTGGCACAATTGACAGTGAGCCTCTCTCCCCATCAGAGGTCTCCAAGATCAAATCCAAGTGAATTCTAGAGGAGAGAAAATGAAAAGACAACAGACAGGAAAAACAGCAGGACGGGACGAGAGGAAGGGGGGGAAATAGATAAATCTTTACAATTAAAAAAGTGAACCTTGAACCTTGACCCCATGTCAACAAGATGCTGCTGCTTAAGTCATTACCACTCTACCAGCCTACACTAGCCCATCAGCAATGAGAACTAATAGTGGGACTCTTCTAGCCACAACAGTTCGTTGGTTTTCCTTAGAGATACTCCATCTTGCTTTGCAGCGTCTCTTTAACTCCACTCAAAGAATCTGCCCGCTTTGAAAGATGAAAATCCCGGTTCATTCCTGTTGTGCCGAAGGATGCTTCTTCTCCCAGGGCAGTCTGTGCCCTGCAAGGCTAATGCTTTTATGTGAACATGGGATTACATCCACCTGCCACACTCTCACACAGCCTCTGTACTCAGGGTAATTGCTAGAGACCTTGACAGGTTTAAAAGCTCCACCCCTACCCCCAGGGGATCGCGTTTCCCTGAAAAGAATAGTTGGAAACCTCCAAAAGAGGCCAACACAGAGTGTGCATGCACTCAGAGCCACAGTTCCCACTGGAGGGATTAAAACAGCTGGAAAAGGTAGCCCACACTCATCTCTGGCCCTAACAGGCATTATATACGACACAGTTTTCACTCCAGAAACCCAGGACATAAGTTTGAATGGATCTTCATTAGCAAGAGTTGGCTAATCACGACTAATCATGGATAGCCCCTAGTTTCTTCTTCAAGTTCTAACAAGCGTTTCTTGTCACCCCTGCTTGATACCACTACAGGACGAGTAGAGCAGTATATGACTAGGTCAAAGAAAAGGCCACCTGCCTCTCTAAAGCAGGCCCAGCTGGATTCTGGGGCATGATTTCATTGTCTGAGTTGTGTCATCTAAGCAGCTTGGCTTCAAGACCTGTCACAAGGGCTGATAATCCTTCTGTTTCTAGCAATTATCTGTGTTGCAGTTGGTTGATGTATTCTGTCCAGAGTTTTTAATGCTATTGTATGGTCAGAGGATTTAAAAATGCTCCTGGCAACAAAGGAACCAGAGGAGATGAACTCTAGTATGACTGCAGACAACCATCTCTGGATATCCTCCTGACACCAATCAACAACATTCCAGCCATGGAGAAGAGCTGGATGTCAAAGATTATGTCCAGCAGCTTGACTTTGTCCCCCTGGCTAGAGGGTATTGACTTACTAATTTATCTTTTGGGGGGAAACAGAGGCTCAGAGAGGTTACGTGGTTTGTCCAAGGTCACACGGCTAACCTTTGACAGAAGTCGTAAGACCAGGCTAGAGTCCTGAGCAAAAGAGCATCTCAATGCATTGCCTCTCCCCACACCTGTGAGTGAGAAGAGAAACCCGGGGATCCCCAGAGTGGCCGTGCCAGAGCTACCGGCAGCCTCACTCCTTCCCGGAGCCCACAGAATGTCAGAGCTGACGTCACCTAAGAGACCATCCATGCTAACCTCTCAGTTTACAGATGAGGAGGCTGAGGTCCAGAGAAGAAAAGCGACTTGTTCAAGGTCATACAGCAAATTAGTGGCAGCTCTCAGATTTGAGTTGTGGTGGCCAGAGCTTGCTGCACTGCAATGTCCGCCCTAATCAATAGTGGGCTGGCTCCTCCTTCTTGCTTACCAGACCACGTTAGAGTTTTCTGCTTTGATTTTCCTCCTTTTGGGCAGACACATCTCCACATGGGAATGGCCAGTTCCTCCCTTTCAGCCAGGTAGAATTTCCCTCTTGGCACTATAATTAGAAGGATTACTGATTTCTTAAGTGTCTGCAACTGTCTCGGCCAGGCATAAGTTACGGAAGCTTTCCATTCTCCTGTGTGTTGGTACCTCGCAGTCCATGCTAAATAAAATGAGAATGGAAAGGAGCAAATGTGATATCACATGAAGCCCAAACTGCTGCTCCCTTTTAAATATTCTCAAGTCATCCTTAAATCCACCCATGCAATTATCTTCTAAGTTCATTCTCAAAAATGAGACTCCAAATTTTCGAGTCTAATTATAGCCAGACTATCATGCTGCTTCCCCTACTCAAAAAACTTCCATGACTCCCAACGTTTTCAAAATAAAGTCACAAATCCTTAACCCATCGTTCAAGGTCATGATCTGGTTTAAATCTCCCTCTTAAGAGTAATGCCCTCTTAAGAGTAATTTCCAGGAAAAGGACTTGGCCCAGTGGTTAGGGCGTCCGTCTACCACATGGGAGGTCCGCGGTTCAAACCCCGGGCCTCCTTGACCCGTGTGGAGCTCGCCCACGCGCAGTGCTGATGCACCCAAGGAGCGCCCTGCCACGCAGGGGTGTCCCCCGCGTAGGGGAGCCCCACGCGCAAGGAGTGCGCCCCGTAAGGAGAGCCTCCCAGCGCAAAAGAAAGTGCAGCCTGCCCAGAAATGGCACCGTCCACACTTCCCGTGCCGCTGACGACAACAGAAGCGGACAAAGAAACAAGACGCAGCAAATAGACACAGAGAACAGACAACCGGGGGAGGGGGGAAATTAAATAAATAAATAAAATCTAAAAAAAAAAAAAGAGTAATTTCCTCTTCAGGCCTTCAGTCCACCTCTAGCAGTTCAGATTTTCTAGAAATAACTCCTCCTCCTGAACCCCAAAACTGCTCTCACTCTTGACAAATCACCTTCTAGCCAAATGCAGGTGCTAGGGTATTCGTTTTTTCTTCTGTTGATGGTAGGGTCGTTTTTGGTTTATTGTTTCATACTTCTCTTTATCAGAGAGACTAGCACATGGTAGGTCTTTATAAATGTTGAATAAATGATTGTGTGCTTGGAAATATTACATTTATCCCTCCCCCACCCCACCCCCCACCCCCATGCCTGGAAAGAATCAACTACTATTGCAGAGGAAACAGATAAGGTCTTGAGATTTTCTCATTAGAATATAAACATAAAGCTCAAATGAGAAGAGCAAGTTGAAGAAAGTGTGACACTGCTTTATTTTTAGGACTTTTTTTTCCCTTAAAGAAACACCCTAACGAAGAAATGCATTCTGTTTGGAGCTGAGGCGATGCCATCGACTCTTTCTGTGGTATATGTGCACTTTTAAACCAGGATTCATAGCTGGGGAAACAAAAGAAACCTCTTTGCCTGTGTAATTTTGTTCCCTTCCTCTATTGCTTTAAATAGGCAAGATGTGGTTTGCATTCCTTTCACTGCTAATGTGGTTTGTTTTGTGTTCCTGAACAAAAATAACTTGCCGTTCATATTGTTCTCCAAGGTTGTTAAGGCCCCCTCCCCCTTATCTGTAGCTGAGGTCCTCAGTCCTGCTAACAGAGGTTCCTTCTGTCGCACAACTTCTGTGCGTAAAGCAGGAGGTGGTGGACCGAGCTCTGTTAAACATCCAGGTAATAGCGGCATCCCATAAGCTTACTACTGGAATTCTCAAACTGGAAGATTATCTTATGCATACAATTGCTCGAGGCAAGAATGTGCACCAACCATCCCAGGAGTTTTAACATCTTCACCAGCACCATTGTTAAGGTGGTGACAGCTCTTTACAGGTTACACATCTTTTCCTGGTTATTCTCCCTCTTAATCATTAAAAGAGCGCTGCAAGACAGGGCTGACTCCTTCTAGAGCACAGCTGAAAAGGTTAAATGGCTTGTCCCAGAGCACACAGCTTGGCAGCCAAATTTAACATCTAAATCCAGTGCTTTTTCCTCTTTGCTACAGCAAACCTCCTCTAGAATTTTATAAAAGTCCAACTTCTAGGCAGTATGGAGAAAAGGCAACTATAACCTTCCTTGATATTCTAACCTAGCTAACAAGTTTATCCCAGAGAAAATCTTCCAAGAGTCCAAGAGAGCGCCAAGTGCAAATGCATATCTGTAACGTGTACACATGCTCCCGTCAACCATCGCCTTAGATAGGAAACCAGGAACTAGAAAGAAAGCCATTCTCAGGCTAACATCACTTTCAGTTGTGAAGTCTCACTTTCAGGACCAGTTATGATCTGGCCTTATGTCTCCACCCTCCCCGATGTCCCTGATCTCATCATAGCCACCCCCTCGGGCCCTTCCTCTGCTCCTCTCACTCTTTCCACGCACACTTTCCAGGGACAACCCGCCCCCCCGCACCCCACTACCCCTCAACACACACACTCACCACCCTTCAACAGGGACTCAACCCTCAACTTGCACAGAGATGAATGCCCCCTTTTCTCTCTCCCCGCAGTTATGTTACAAGTTCTTGGGGGAGAGGACTAGCCAGGTCTGGCTAAAAAGTATGTTTATGTGACTTGATATGACCAGGCTTCTACCAGGTTCAGCCCCGTTGCTTGTGGTCAGAGGACTGCTGGCCCTTCCCAAGTATTTTAATTCTATTGCATGTCCTCCCCTTTGCGTCTATCTGCCCCTGACAGCAGCTCTTCATAGGCCCAATCTCGAGACTCCTATTGAAGCAAATGATGGGGTTCCTGATGGGAATAAATAAATGGCCCCAACCCCGTTCCCTGTCTGAGACTTGGACATGTGAGGACTCCCTACTCTGAGGTAGGAGGGAAGCTATTGCAGAAGAAAGAGGTACTTCCGGTGGTTCTGTCCAATGAGGTCAGGAGGGGACTGTTGGCAGCTTCCGTTAATTCCGTTGGGGCAGGCAAGTGGCGACTGGCGGTTAGTTCTGAAGTGGCGCTGAGGACGCTGGGATGCATTCTTACGTGAACAGTTGGCCCTTACCTCAGGAGCCTAGCTTAAGCGCCTAAGGAAATGGAATAGCAGGGGGAAAGGATATTCGCAAACAATGCCAAAACCTCTTGTTAGTCTTTGGCTTCCATATCCTGCCCAAAAGAACTTTAGCCCCAGTGCTAAAGTAGCCCAAGTTTTCCATTTCTTCCCCTTTCCCTCAGGATAGAGATTATTCCTGGCAAAGCAATAGTTGAAAACTGGGGGAGATAAAGGCATGTAAAGTTTGTTCCAGATCATCTACAAAAGGCTTTGTTGGAATTAGGCTATGGATTTCTGAATCTGAGCTAGGTTTGTTGAGTGGTGACCCTGTTTTTTATTGGTCTCAAGAATGGATGGAGGAGAGGTCTAATGAATGCTTGCTGGATGGATAAAGAAACTGATAAATGACTTTTCCCCTGAGCCTTCACCAGCACAGACGTAAAGCCCCAGCAACCTGAGGCTATAACTGTTGGAAAAATTCCAGTCCATCAGCCCCAGAAAAGAGTGGACAAGAAACAGATCCTGACCAAGGCTAAAACATGGAATTTCCCTTCTTATTTTCTTGTCTTTATTTCCACTAAAAATCTCATGAAGGCAAGTACAGAAGAACAGGATATAAAAGAGCCATTCTTTGGTGTGGCCATTCAGCAGTTTACTGGAACCTGGCTTCCTGTCTACACCATTGGGCCCTAAGCAGGGGTGGGCAGACAAGCTTGGGCTCTGAATTCAGAAAGCCCAGGTTTGAATCCTGGGTCCTACTAGACATGGGCAAGTTACTTAACCTCTCTAAACTTCAATTTCCTCACTCTGTAAAATGGGGATAATATTGGGTCAAGGACTAAGTCAATGCCAAGAATATAGTTAGTGCTCAATAAATGTTTACTCTCCCCCCCACACACACACCATTCTGCTATTCCCTCTTTTCACTTCCTTCCCATCACTTCCAATGATATCGCCTATCAACGCCCAGAGAGTACAGTGATAAGAAAAACAGGGTGGTTCGGGGCAGCCCAGAAGTCATCCACAAGTCTAAGGACAACCCTGCAACCCAGACCAACAGCCTGGTCTTTTGAAAAGCCCTATTAGAAGATGGTGATGTCCATATCCATAAGCCCACCCAATTTCCTAAGAATGATGGGCGCAGAGAGGAGGTGCATAAGGTGACTCTGGTACCCTGTAAAAAAAGACAAGTATTTTTTGCTCCCAGGATATCTCAGAGGGCTCCAAGACTGCAGAGGGCCAGTTGTCCAATCACTAATGCCACCCTGAGAGGGCCCACGGATTGTTAAGAGTCTAGCTCTGAGAACAGCGAGGCACTTGACTTCCTAATGTCTTCGTCCCCACATTGTAAGACAAGGGGGTTGGATGAGACGATCACTCAAGTACCGTCAAGTTTTAAGATTGAGGATTTGAATGGTTCTAGGATAGGTAGGAATCATGGAAAAGTAAAACCCACAAAGCTTAACCTTCCAGGGGAACAATAAAAATGGTTGGGTATGGTGTTCTTAAAAAGTGCCACAAGTGGCCGTAAATGGAATGGTTGAGAAGGGAGCTCAGAGGCTCTGGGTCTGTTCAACCTCTCCCAGGGCCGGAAGCGGTGTCTGGAGCAGTAGGAAGAGAGGCCAAGGGAGTGCAGCCTCCCCCAGCTCTGAAGTTGCCTCCACAACGAGAAAGATGGAGAAGGCTCGGACACTCTCTGCTCCTTCACTTTCTTTTGGAGGGTGGAAAGGAGGAAAAGCCTGAGGTTGTCCATCACAGCTGCCAAGCCCCTCCCTCCCCTCCTCTCCTCAGCCTCTGCTCTCACTCCCCCTACCCCCACCCCCAAAAGTCCCCTGCTAGGTATCAGGTGTCAGCTGCACTTCACCTGCCAAAGGTCTTCCCTTGCCAATATATGTCACAAACTTTTACAGGTTGCATACATTTGTAGGAAGGGCTCATGAGGCCGTAACTCCAATTATGGAAGAGTAAACACAGTTATTGTGTGTTGAGTCAAAGAAGGCTTTCAGGAGAGCACAGCTGATTTGCTATGGAGCTCGGGGGAAGGTCCCCTAAGTATCTCAGGGTACAGCAGTCTGGGACACTCATACAATCCCTTTTCCCCTTTCCCAGAGGCCCAGGGCATCAGTACTGACCGAGTGCCAGCTTGAAGCCATGCCCAATAGGTAGAAAGAAGCTTTGCTCAGCCATGGGGGAAGAATGGGGAGCGGACAGGCTGCAGAACCCATCTATTCCCTAAAAGAGGGTGCACGAGAGGACCCCGAAGAGCCTCTCAAGCCCTGTCCCCTCTCAGAGTGAATGTTTGTTAACTCTATGCAGAAGTTCGTCCGATTCTAGTCAAATCCCCCAGACTCTGATTTCCAAAATTAGGCAACAACCCAGAACAGTTCAGGGAACTGAGGCATCTAGCAGAAAGACGGAAGTTGGAACTGTCACCCCCGCTGTCGGCTCTCAGGCCACACAAACAAATAAATGACCGTGCCTCTGCAGAGGAGGCACAAACATAATGTAAGAAAAGAAAAAGTCCCAGCTCCCTGGGGATTTGCAAAGGCAGTGCCTGAGTACCAAAGGGGCCAATCATTTTCCAGTGGAGACCCTCCGAGCAACTTGGGAATAAGCAAGCCAGGGCTCCTCCCTTCCCTGGCAGCCTTGGAAAACCCTTCCCTGATGAACGGACATGATCAGGGATTCCAGGGCCAGCACCTCCAAAAGAGTATCAATTCACCCCGGGACCATCTGCATGAGACCCATGTCCTGGCACACACCACGAAGAGACCCCCAAAGCAGTCTAAGGCAGATCTTGAGTTTATTATGTACCAAGTAAGGGGAGGGTCCCATTTCCTTAAGAAAGCCCAGGAAGGAGCTGTGAAGTCAAGGAGCTCTGAACTGAATGGGACAGTCACAGTGCAGCAAACAGGACACTGGGTCTGAATGTATTGTAAAGTCAAATGAATCATTGTCTCCTTCGAGATTGGTTGCCGTTCCCGATTTTCTGTCCCAGAGGCCTAAGTGCATTTCTCAGCAGTCAGATATTGCTGCGGGGGCTGGCTCTGGCAGGCCAGCACAGTGGGAAACTCACATCGAAGTGGAATCTTCTTTGACACCCGCCTTGGGTAAGAGGAGCCCTTGGGCTTCCAACAGCCTGCCTCATAACTTTGCATCACTACTTCAGCTCTTCTCCTCGCCGCCGATGCTGGAGATACACACGTCTCTCCCGGCAAAACAGCTGAGATAGCCACGCAGAAGCGGTCGGGTCATTGTTAGTAGGTGCTCTGAGAGTTTCTAAACAGGAAAACTGAGGCACAGAGCCCTAAGCCCCAGTAAGGTGGGGAATATGTGATTAAAATGCTACCGAACGGGGAAGGGGGGGGCGGGGAAGCAAACAGGAAAGAGCTAACCAATTGCTAACCGTGCCTAAATCTGGGTGGTGGGATTGCAGGTGATTTTTATTTTCTTCTTTTCTGTGTTGGTTTTCTCTATTTTCCAAATGTTCTCCTACGTGTTGTTTCGAAATCGTATTTTGGGGAAAACAAAAACCATTTTGATGCAGCAAGGATGAGTTCAAGGTCAAGGCGGCTGTGTAGTCAAAGGCGTGCTTAGTAACGTCAGGACATTCTCCCGGAATTCGGAGCTCACGCCTGTCTGGCCAGAGCATGGGGCTGCATTGGAGCCATCGAGGCCCCTCTGTCCCACAGCTCAAGGGTACTGGGCCCAGGGACGCCCAACTGCCCTTGCAGAACTCAGATACTGGTGGAGAAGACACCGAAAAGCGTGTTGTCACAATGAGATACGCGCTTTTGTTCTCTAAAGCTGGTGCTGGCACCACCCCAGCAGGCCTCCAGGCCTCTCATCCGAGTGTTTCTGTGGCAGGTGTGGTCGGCGCGACCAGCGCCCCCCTCGCTGGTGCCCTGAGCCACACCCAGAAAACGCAGCTTTCCCATTTCTTCAAAGCCTTTGAAGTAAGAGAGCTCATAGCTTCTGTTCTGTTGTTCACCTACTTTCCCAGCTAGAGTATTTCAGCTCTTTCTGTCTGATAATATTCCTCTTTTCTCTCATTCAATCCTCAGTCAAGGGGGAAAGAGAGGGTGCCCCCCCACCCCGGTGTGTCGGCCCCTTCTCCTCCACCCTCCTATCTGCCACCTCTCCTCCAGGCCTGGCCGAGCCCCCTTCCAGGGCCACCTTCCCAGCCATCCAGTCACATTCCTTGACTTTTTATCCTCACCACATTGGGTAGATTCAGAAGGATCACCCTTGCCATTTCATAAGAGAATGACTATGAATCAGAGAATAAAAGCTCCACAATAAATCACTCATGTGCTGGATTTACGCTCACGTGTCTTGACTTTCCATCTGGTAAAGAAGTTCTCTTTATGGAGCTTCAGAGGTTCTCAAAGGCTATAGAAATGGTGTGGGTGGGTGGGTGGGGGTCCGTTTGGGTTTGGGGAAGGGGATCTATAGCTTGGATGGATTCGATTCGCAAAGGGGTCCATGACCCCCCCCAAAATGTGAGGACCACTTCATCTCCTGGCTCCATCCCCTCTGTTAGACAGAGACTGATCATTCCAGCAGAAATTTTAGTTTTGGTCATAGCCCAGAGCATGGTGAGGCGGGGGAGCGAGGTTGTCCTCGTCTGCTACGAGGGGTGCAAAGTTTGGCAGACCTGGCGTGCTCTGACGTGGCCCTTGGGAGGGGTGGTTTAAAGGAGGAAGGAGAGCTGGGCTAAACGGACTATGGATGTTTCCTCACCCAGTCCTCGCAACTCCCCTGTGACGTGGGACTTATT
The DNA here is from genome assembly GCF_030445035.2 of Dasypus novemcinctus. Classification (NCBI taxonomy): domain Eukaryota; kingdom Metazoa; phylum Chordata; class Mammalia; order Cingulata; family Dasypodidae; genus Dasypus; species Dasypus novemcinctus. Next base: position 21,587,387 of record NC_080692.1, on the reverse strand, counting down.
ATCCTCATTTTACAGATGAGGAAACAGGCTCAGAGAAGTTAAGGGACTTCCCCTATGTCACATAGCTAGCAAGTGGCAGAACTGGATTTAGAACCGGGGCTGCCTGGTCACAAGTCCGTGCTCTCTTCGCTGTGCTCAGCACCCTGTCCCATTCCTCCTGTCGCTGGGGGTAGGGAAGGACAGGAGACGTGTCCCCTATCCTCTTGGGGATGCCGGTTCTCAGATCTGCACTATGGAAACGCAGTCTGCCCCTCTTCCCTCCGTCTGTCTGGCTATTTGTCAGAGAGCAATGACTGGGGGGCAAAGGGGGGTCCAGCCCCACTCGGCTGAGCTGGCTCAACTCCATCTTCCCCCCACAGAAGGGCTGGAGGGGAGTGGCCCACGGCAAGCCCTGCCCGGGCAGCAAGCTCTGCCCCTGCCACCTCCCTCCAGCCCGGGTGGCGGGTCCGACGCGAGTGAGGAGAAGGGCCCCTGGTGGCAAGGAGAGGTATATTGTAGTGCGGAAGTTCCCACCCAACGGCCCGACTCAGCACGTGGCAACTTCTTTGTTCCTGGCGGCAGAGGCAGAGGGGATGAGTCAACTCTCCTCAGGGAGGAAAGGAGGGACAAAGCCAGGGCAAGGGCAGTGCCCCCCCCCCCCCAGCCCTCCACCCCTGCCCGGGGCCCTCCTTCCCTCCCTCTGCTACCGTCGGCCCCCTCGTCCTCCACTCTCCAACCCCCCAAGACCGAGCGGGTTAACGCTGACGACTTGGCGAGGGCCGGGGAGCCATTCGTCGCCATTAAACACAGGCTTCCGTCTGAGAAGTGCCCCAGGTGGAGCCCCCCCACCACCCTTTTGTCCCCCACCCCTTCTCCGCCCCCCTCCTCAAACGCTCAGCCGTGAATGACCTCCTTTGTGGCTGGCTGCCCTTGTCTCCCAGGCCCCCTCCCCTCCCTCCTCTAAAGGGCTTTCGCATAATGCAGTCTTTCATTAAAACGGATGATTCATTTCCCATCAAACTTTAAATATTCCCCCCCTCCCCGAAATGAGTAATTCTGACTTCAAGAGGAGCCGTGAGGTGGCAGCCTCGCCCCTGTCGGGTTCCCGCTGCCTCCTGCCTTTCCCTGGTGAGGCCTTAAAAGGGAAGTGGGGCAGATGGGTGAGCAAGCCCCCAGACTATTAGGAACCCAAGGCAGGGAAGGCGTTCCGTGCACACGGTCCATTCCAGGAAGCACCGAGCTCCCCAAGCAGCAGGCGGTGGTTGCACTTGGTGACCCCACTGGGTGTTCCCAGCTCCACGGTTCGTGAGTCTATCAAGAGACTTCAGTGGAACTTTAACACCATGCTGGAAACCGCCGTGAAGCTTTTCCACACACAGAGAAGTATGTGCGGCCACGTCCTCAGACTTGGCTAATACTATCAGAAAGAGCTTAGACAGGCTCCCAGTGCAGCTCCATCCGGGTCAGGGCACCCTCATCTACGCCACTGGGCAGGCCTGAAAACCTCAGCTGTCCCTCAGGTCCACGGCCTGATGCGAAGAAAGTAGCCTCAGGCAGCTCCTCACACATAGGTCGCCGTGCTTTGTACCCTGTGACACCACTACCCTGGCGTGGACGTGGGGTTAGTGCCCGGGGCTGAAGAGCAGCCCGCAAGGTGGCCTGGTTGGGGGCCTCGCCCTGTGAGCCCAATCCTGTCCCCCTTCTTTGGGAGTCAGGAAATGAAACTCAGAGATCCTGACGGTGGAGCAATACAGAAGTCGAAAGACACCCTGGGAGCAGGCCCTGAGGTACAAGAGAGGAAAGGGATGGCTAGGTGTAGTCGCCGAGACAGAGCTAAGTCACGGTGAAAGCCGGGACCCCTGTGACACCCCACCGTGGCCCAGTTCTCCATGAGGCCAAGATCTAGGGTGTCCCAGTGTTGCCTTCTTTCCTCATGTATCCTTAAAATGAGCCCCCATTACCTGAGGTGACCCGAGCATATCACTGCTTCTCGATACCTGGAAGAGCCCACCATGGAGTGTGCTGTGAACACCTGCAACAGCATATGTTGATCACTCAGGACAAGGCCCAAGAAGAGGCTAGAACTATACCCAGGGGCTGGAGAGGGCAGGTGCTGACAGCTCAGACTCAGGCAGAGCAACAGCCTGGCATGGACAAGAGTATAAGGCTACCAACCGGTGGACCACATCAGGTGGCAAAGCAGGCCTGATAGGAGATTGGCAGAGCCCCATCTCCCCGCCCCCGACAGCTGAAGGGTGAGCTCAGAGAAGGCACCCTGACCCAGGCCCGTCATTCACAACCCTACTTTGAGGGTCTGGATTTTCCCAAAAGAAGAAGGGCATTGAAGTCCTTGAGGTCAGAAACCATGTCCTCTACCCACCCCCCACCAGCTGCAGTGGCCTCCAAATGGCTCACTTAGACTGTGGAAGGGCCGGCCTGGGAGTCTGCATTTCCAACAAACTCCCTCATCCACTAATTCTTAACCCATCCAGCATTTGCAGACCACAGGCCTTCAGGACCTGGCGCCACGTTCACCACCCAGAAGGAAGTCAATAAATGGTCACAGAAGAATGGGGCCACAGAGTTCCAGGGATGAGCTTTGATACTATCAGTGGGAAGGAATTGGGGCTCCTCCTTTACCCTTTCAATAGCCTCCGTCTGTCTTGATGACCTTTAAATCCCCACTCAAAGTGTCTCTCTGGGAAGGTTTCTCTGCTTGTAATACCACCTCTGCCCACTCTCCCTGCATCCCTGGGCAATGTCTTCTTGTCATCACTCTCATTTTCAATGATCCCATCCAGGGGTTTTAACTTCTGTCCCCTATAAGATTGTAAGCTCTGCTCACACAGGTATGGGTTGTTTCCTTTCTTTGAAGCACCAGCTAAGTTGCATTCTGCCCACTGATCCCTGGGGCTTGGCGAGCTGTCCTCTGATTGACTTTTCTTGGACACCTCGGCAGAGATGCTTGCCTCTCGGGTCTTTAGGCATTTGCACAGCAGTCTGCAGGGGAGCCAGGACCATTCTAGAATAGCCAGAGCTGTGGCTTTAACTCTTCTCTGCCCCTCCAGGGTCCCAAGATTCACCAATTTTGAAACCCAGGGCTCCAGCCTCTTTGAAGTCCTGACTTAGTTAACCCAACCTGATGAGGCTGAGATCTTGGGGCGAGACCCAGAAGATGGCAAATCCTGTCCCTGGGTCCAGGGGCTCTGGGACATTATGGGATGGAAGACAGCAGCAGGGCTCATGGTGAAACAAGGTGCTTCCAGACCGTACTCTGCTCTTCACAAGACAATCCCGTGATGTGGGGCCCTCAGTAACCAGTAGGAGGACAGAGTTTCTGGAGGCAACTAGAATCTGACCCAGGTGAGCCCCAGCCTGGGGTAGCTTCTGAGGAGGGCACTCCGGATAATAACTGCCAGGGTCTATCTGATGAGGAAAATGCAACTCGAGAAATAATTCTTGAGTCCCATTTCACAGTCTTTTCTTCTAAAATGCTCTGTGCTCTTGCATTTTGCCAATGACTTGTCTCTTCATGGTGTTTGAATTCGGCTAAGAGGAAAGGTTCCATTTTTCTCAGCCCAGCTGTTTGAACCAAGTAGACCTGGAGCTTTCTTCCTAAAGAAAATTATGGGTCACTTGGAAAAGTTTTTCATTTTAACTGTCCTCATTTCCTTTGACTTGGTGCTCTGCAATTTATTTATGTGGAGAAGCTACATCCATCTTCTACACTCCCCAACTGCCAAGCAGAGGTAAATGCCCACCATTTTCATCTGAAACTCCATGTGGTCCTGATCAAAAATCATGACCAGAATCAATTAAAATGGCAATATCAAGGAAACACAGTTAAGACCATTCCCATAGAAAATGTTCTAGAGGCTTCTTTTAAGTGAGCCAAGGTGCAGGTAGAAATGTAGGCTCTTTAGGTAATCATAAACAGCAACAAGGCCTATTTGAATGGAAAAGTTCACATAGTTCTCTTGGCTGGCCAACTCTATAGGAGGTCTAACTGTTGGAGCACAAAGACATAACTAAATGCCCCATTTGATAGCCAATTAGAATCACTGTAAGTCACTGTAAGTCAAGTAACTAGAGGAAGTAGACAGCCTCTTAAATGTGGACTGGATGAAAAAAACTTGTAAGTCAACAGGATATATGCCAACAATAATAAAAGTTGTTCATCCTGAGTACAACAAACACTTTTCTGCCTGTGGATACATACTAAACACTATATGGGGTGTTTGAGAACAACAGAGTGTGGTAGAAAGAGCACTGGACTGGGAATCAGAAGACCTGGGTTCTAGTTCTGATACTGGTTTCGCACATCTAGCGGTGAGATGGTGTGACTTACTCCCCTTTCTGGGTCTAGGTATGCTACATTTAAACCAAAGAGAGCTGGATTAGCTCATCTTAAAGGACCTTTCCAGCCCAGAATTTTGAATCCATGACTATTTCCTTGGCAATTAATGAGCCAATCACACGAAGAGAGCTTCTGTTCTCTCATGTTCCACTTCTGCAGTGGTTTCATTTCATGATTGAAGTACAAACACAGTGGTACAAACCAGCCATGTGGGCAGTCTATGGACTGCTGGGGTCCCAAGACCTGTCGGGGTGAGCCAGACTAAAACTATTTTCATAATAAAACTGTTAATGGCCTTTTTCACAATGTTGACATTTGTACTAATGTTGCAAAAGCAGTGGTGGATAAAACCACTGTGCCTTAGCACGAATCAAGAAGTGACACGAAACTATACTAGCCGTCCCTGGATCCTTCACAGCCAGGTTCTCGTAGGAGAAAAAACAAAACAAACAAAAAACACAAGCCAGGTTCACTTAGGGATGTCCTTGATGATGCCATGAACGATATTTATTTCATTAAATCTCAACTCTTGGGGGCACTTTGAAAATATTCTCTTGACAATAAAGGAAGTACACAGAAAGCACTCTCGTTGGCTATCAAAGGACAATCCCTGTCTTGAAAAAAGCACTAAGGGTATTGCTTGAGCTGCAGACTGAACTAGCCACTTTTCACTTGGCCTGTCATTCTTACTTGGAAGAAAAATTTACAGTCTATGATTATGTAGACTTGGGTATGTGGCAGCTATTTTCTCAAAAATAAGTGAGCTTGTCACTTCAAGGTAAATAATTGATAGTGCTCTTTGCCAGTGATAAAATGCAAGCTTTTCAATAGGAAATTAGAATTTTGGAAAATTTGCATCTGCTTTCATGGCCTTGAGAGCTTTCCAGTACTAAAAAACTTTTCTAATGAGAATAATATCAGTGAATGAGATTTTCCATATTATATAGTAAAATGTGTCAACATTTAGTAGACCTGCATAAATATTTCCCAAACAACCAGTGACTGATGTTACAAAATCTTATATGGGTCAAAGATCCATTTGAGGTCCAAGATAAACCGATGTATTTTAATGTAACCAAATATGAAATGTGCAGATTTCAAATTGCAACTGACCATTAAGAAACTACCACTTGTTGAGTTTAGGTGTAGTATCAAAGAAAAAATAGCCAATACCTGAAAAGAAAAAACTTGTTAAAATAATTTTTCCTTTTCTAAAATATGTTATGTGTAAGGATGTAATTTCATCACATACTTCAACCAAAGCAACATATTACAAGAGACTGAGTGCAGAAACAGAGAGGAGAACCTAGCTGCCTTCTGTTAATCCAGGCATTAAAAAAATTTGCAAAAATGTAAAACAGTGGCCCTCAACCAGGACTCATCGCATCTCCAGGTGTCATCAGGAAATCTTCTGGCTGTCATACCTGGGAGGGGAGTGCTTGTGGCATCTCATGGGTAGAGGCGAGGGGTGCTGCTAAATAGCCTACAATGCAAGGACAGCCCCATAACAAAGAATTACCTGGCCCAAAATGTCAGTAGTGCCGGGGTGGAAAAACCTTGATGTAAAATAATGCTGCTCTTTTTTACAAAGTGTTTTGCTTCAAAAAATACTTAATGTTAGCATGTAGTGGGTTTATGATTGTTATTTTTAAATGAATTAATAGGGTTTGGAATTTCACAGATTTAATCTCCGATGTGATCGCTATCAATCGATATAACCCGTATCAGTGAAAACTCTTTGGGTCCTCAATAATCTCTAAGCATGGAAAGGAATCCCGAGACCAAAATGTTTACGAACTTCTGGTGTAGATCGCAGAGTTCCTACTCCACAAGGGCGTCCTTGCTTCTCAAGACAAAAAGCGGTCAGTGTGGGGGCAAACACCATTGTAAGCATGTCTCAGGGGCCAGGGGCTTTACTCCATGCTAGATGCTAGAAATGCAGCCGGGACTACAACTCATTCACTGACCCCTAAGAGCTTACTGTCTAGAAGAGGAGAGAGACACATTAAAATTATGGGTGGGAAAAGGGGACATGTATGCACAGGAATAGGTGAGCTCAATGGGGATAAGCACGAGGCCCAGTATTAGGGGCGGGGTGGGGTAAAGGGGACAGGAAGGTTTTCTGGGGAAGGTGATGTCTGAGTGGAGTCTCGAAGAATGAGTAGGAGTTCGGTTACTGACCATGGGAAGGGGTCCTGTGGGAGAAGGTGGCATTTCACGCGTGGGGAAGAGAATAATCAAAGTCACAGAGGAATGAAATAGCGTGGCATGTTTGGAGAAGATAAGAAGAGGTGTACAGAAAATGAAAAGCGTATTAGATATGCGCCCCATGAATAAATTTAGTGCCACCAACACAAATCAAGATTTTAAAAATCAAAAAATAGCTGCTTTGATAATATCAGATATCTCTGTTTTCAGACGAGAACAGACCAGTTCGTAATTTAGACGTATCAATACTTATTTCGTTGTTTAGTTATTGTTTCTTGTTTTGGAAATAAAAGAAAAAGGAGATGTGGGGCTGACGCCGTGATAGAATGTAAAACGCTCCTGTAACTTCTCCCCCTTTGACACTCTTCTCCATTGTTAAACTGTTTCTCTGGCTCACAGGGGCTGCCCAGAATGTTTGTTGTGGCTCAACAGGTGCTCCTGGCTCAAAGGATAAAGAAAGCCCACCCCCCTCAAGACTCATTAGCACGACCCCCAGGAACTCAATGTATATTTTTCAGGAAAGGGGTAGGCGAGGCCCCTCACGCCATGGCATGTGAGGTCCTTTTTCCCTCCAAAGGAGCTGGGCAGGGTGGTCGTATGTTTGCTTAAATAGCAGTAGGTGCGCCCCGTTCTGGAAAGGGGGCCAGCACGTAGGGCTGCAGGCCGCAGGGCGGGGAGCGCCTGCGTCTCCAGCGGGCACGGGTAGGCAGGGGCAGCCGCCCTCCCCCCACACATAGAAGTCTGAGGAAGCCCTTGAACTGATGAGGGCCGGCCCAGGCTCCAGACTGGGGCTGGGGACCCAGGACCCCCTCAGAGGAGCCTACGGGGGCCACGCCGGGAGGGGGTTTGCCCTGGGCAGCAGGCAGCAGGGGCGGTGCAGCCTGAGCAGACGGCACAGCAGTCAGGACCAGCCAAGGCAGCAGTGGGCAGAGCCGAAGGCGGGGTGACTCTACAAAAGGGAGAAAGGGGTTCTCAAGAGAGGGGGCAAACAGGAGCATGTTGAGAAGGGGGGCTCAGAGCGGATGGGGGGGCAAACAGGGAAGGAATGAGAAGGTGAGTGATGAGAGCGCGGGGCGGGCCCACCCTTAGATGTTTGAAGCTAAGGGGTTCAGGCACGGGCAGGCGGGCGTAAAGGAGCTCCCTCTTAGGGACCCGGGCTTTAAGCACCCCTGACGGCGCCCAGTGGCCCAGGATCACTCACTTGATGAACATCCAGGGGCCACAGCCCAGGATGGCAGGCATGGGGAGGTGAGGGTGCAGCCTCTGTCCCCTCCCTCACCGTCCAGGAGGCGGGGAGGGGGCCTGGCAGTGCAAGCTCCCAACCCCACCTCTATCCCCAAATACAAAATACGGCCTCCCTGGCAATGGGGCTCAACGGCTGCCAGCAAGTGGGTGCCTGCGCTGACAAGCATGCGATATGTCAGACACCCGACGTCTACGTGTGTATTTGGAGCCACGGTTGAAAGGAAAGAATGGGCCGGGTGTACCTCAATTTTCCAAAGACACCAACCGCAGACACTTCATCAGAGTTTCTGTGCGTCGACACCAGTTACCAGAATCCAGGCACTGAAACACCGCGGCGGCAGGGCTGGTAGCAAACATTATTATAAGGAGAGCTAAAGGGCCAGGCCCCGTTCTAAGCTCTTTACAAAAACGAACTCGTTTTAACGGGTAGTAGTTGATATGGCATTTAAATTAATAGACTTAAATCAATAAAGCAATTTACCTGTGCTTGGTGACTAATAACAAAACTGAAAGGTTATGGCATCAGCTCAGGACTCCTGCGGGTGAGGCGGGGTGGGGGCTGGGGGGAGGGAAGCAGGAAGCAGCCTGGGTGGTCGCCCTGACCCGGGGCTCCAGGAGGGGGCCGTCTCCCTCTCCCGAAGCTTGTTTTGATTATGCAGGGAAGCCAGAGTGAAGGCGCGAGTCAACGGGGCTGCAGCACTGTACTTGGTCTGGTAAAAAGCAGGGGCAGGGCAGCGGCTGTGGCTCAATCAGTTAGGCTCCCGTCTGCCACATGGAGGCCCTGGGTTCAAGTCCCACGGCCTCCTTGTGAAGGCGGGCTCCCCCCGCATGCTGCGGGGAGCCACCAGCCCGCAAGTGCCGTAGAGAGCCGCCTCAGCAAGGTGACGCAACAACAACAAAAAAGGGAGACAAGTAAAAACACAGAGGAGCCCTCAGCGAATGGACACAGAGAGCAGACAACTAGCAAGCCACCGGTGGGGGGGGCAGTTTTAAAAAATAACAATAAATACAGACACAGAAGAACACAGAGCAAATGGACACAGAGGACAGACAGCAAGCAGAAAGCCACAGGGGGAGATTGAAAAAAAAAGCAGGGTCGGAGGCCAGTGTACCTGGAGGCTTTCAAACGCACCTGCCAAGCACCAGTTTCTACTTGACTCAAAACCTCCCCTCCGTAACATCCCCTCACTTCTGTGGCACGAATGCCTCTCTAACCCTTCCCAAGGGGGAGCTCAGTGGCCCACAGGAGGCCCTGATCCAGATGACCAGGTGTGTCCTTTAGCCATGGCACATGTTGGGGTCCCGAGAGGACTGCCTGGTGGCACACATGCAGGGCAGCCTCGGCACACCTTTGGCGTGGTCCCAGGCCCGTCTCGTTGACTCCCTTCGCTCCCGTTGTTGGAAGAAAGCAAACCCACCCCCGAGTTGCCTGGGTTTTCTCCTTGTTTTGCTCTCTTGCCCCTCAAAGTCTAGAAGCCTACACAGTTTCTCTTAAATGTACCAACCTAACTCTTTAATCGTGCACTAACTGGCCTAGCCTCGACACCTTTTCCTTCCCCTCTGACCTCTAATTCTCTGCCTGGGACCAGTACTTACACTCAGCACTCACTGACCACAAAAATGTCTAGAAGCAACTGAAAACATGGCTACGAAATCAGGTTTTTGCAAAAAAAAAAAAAAATTTTAAAGAGGGTGACTTTGGAAGAAAGCTATCTGCCTCCCTCCAGAGCTGCCAAAGACAGGGGCTCCAAGAAGGCTACGTCCTTCCCTTTACCCCCCATTCCCTTAGACGTCCACGGGCCAAAATGCAAGGTGAGAGAGCCAGAAGAGAAAAAAAGCCTGGGAGAGTAGTCACCTGGTTTAGAGATGTGAAGTCAAGGAACGACTGCATACTAGCATCTGGGACCGGTGTTTTCCTTGATGCAGAACTGGTGGGAAAATGTTCCACAGCACATCTGATAAGAAAGGAAATTGACCCAAATCCTTGTCTGTGCTCTAGGCTAAGAGAACATAGGGCAAGGGCTTCTTCCATTGTCCATCCCTGCTCGTGCATGGAAATGCACAGACTTTAGATCATCACCCTGTCCATGATCTATGAGCAATCGGACAGGGAGGGTGATGGTGAATGGTGCGGGGAGGGGGCAGCTTAGACTGGGTCTGAATGTAGGATATGTAAGCTGAAACCAGAAAATGCAAAGGGATTCAGCTGCAAGATGATTTGGGGGCATGCATTTTGGGAGAGGGAGCTAAGGCAAGCCTCTAAAGCAGGAACAAACTTGGGGAACAGAAAAAAAGGCAACTGTGCCTGCGGCAGTCTGGGTGAGGGGATAGAATGGCGAGAGCTGATGTTGAGGAGGTCAGCAGGCCAGGTCCTAGAGAGCCCAGGAGGCCCAGGAAAGGAGGCTGGAATTTATTACAAAGCTGATGGACAGCCCCTGGAAGGTTTCAACCGAGAGGGTGATAGGATTAATTTACTTAGCAACGTAATTTCAGCTGTTCTATGAAAGCATGGAGTCTGAGTAAAAGGCTGCTGTGGGTACTCCACAATAGAGCATTGGAGAGAGAGAACCACATCGATTTGGGAAATATTTTAGATGTTGACCCAACATGACTTTATGGTGGATTAGGCATGAGTCATGAGAGGAGGCAGGAGCAAGGAGAGCCCTAGGATCTTGGTTTGAGCAACTCTAGTGGATGGTGGGACCATTTACTTTCCTTAGATGGAGAAGGGATGGGAAGTAGTTTAGGAGAGTCATTAAGAAGTCTGTTCTGGACATGTCGAATTTGCATATCCATAGCTTAAAAAATTGAATGTTATCAGAGGACCCATAACAATTCCTAGGATCCATGACTTGTCCACCAGGTTTTTAAGCCCTGCTGGGCACACCATCTGCAGAGGACAGAGTTATATGTCACCCTCAGGGTTGGCAAACAATGGCTTTGCTGCTGGGATGCTCTTTCATTCATTCTTCCTACAAACACACCCAGGGATGTCCCAGAAGAAAGGTCTGCACTTCCCTCTATTTTCATAATAATCTGACCTAAGAACACTTTAGATCCAGAATCTGTCATTTTACTTTCTAAATAGTTACCTTCATTAGTGTATACAGATATGGATATAGATTTAGAGATTGATAAAGATATAGACACAGGCAAGTACAGATAAACCAAACCTGGCCTCTTAACCCTTAGTAGAGGAAAGGCATCCCAGGGGCACCCATCCTGGGCTTCCTAGCCTCTCATCACCTCCAGACCCAGCCCTGGGATCCTGGTTGCCTCAGCATTCTAGATGGGAATTTTCTCTATATGTCCTACCCCCAGGAAAACAGGCGGCCAAGCCAGGAGGTACTGTGATGCTCAGATGGGGGGTGAGAAGTAGGGGTCTGGGGGGGTGGTCAGGCCAGAGCTGCCACCATCTCCCTTTCTATCTTCTTGCACAGAGTTCTGAAAGTCAGGCTCAGAAACTTTATTTTCCTTTATTTCTTTGGTTTTTATTCTTTTACATTTTCAGTTTTATATTTCTGCCTTCTCTATTTAAAAGAAAAAACAATAGGCACACTATACTTAGGTTATTTTCTCAAACCTCCAGGTTTTCTGAGATCTAACACATTTTGTTTTGATGTTATTCCCGTTGCTCTGCTTTCCTTGTGTTTCCTTTTTCATTCATGTTTTTAGCTTATTGTTCAATGCCCAATTCATTTTCGTACTTTCATTTTTAGTTATATTAAATGTTAACTGCTGTGAATTTTTCCTTTTGAATAGCATTAGCTCTATTCCACAGATTTTTTTATATGCAGTGCTTTCATTAATATTATTAAATAAATATTGTATAGTTTGGGCTTTACAATCTTTAATTTAGGAGAGTCCTGAAATTTTCATGCACTTGTTTACACTTCAGAAGATGGAAACCAGGCTGTTGACAGGGCATGAGGAGCCAAGATGAAACTGACTGTTCCTGCAAAGTCAAGTGCACATCTCAACACCCAAGACAGAGAGAGAAGTCAATCCTACGCCAACACGGCTGAAAACGAAAAGAGGAAACTTGACCTTTTCCAATTGAAAGGTCAGTTGAAAGCGTGGACCAAAATGTTCAGCAAAGAGGAACTGAAGTGACTGGATTTTGTCGAGAGAGAAAGGGAATTTCTCAGCGTGTTACCTGACATGACTCAGAGCAAAAGGGAGAGTGTTTAAAGCAAATGACAAGGGGCATGGTGCCGGTCAGAAAGCGATTCCAAAACCTTGAAGAAATGCCGGAAAGCAGGAAAAAACCATTGCTTCTTCTCACAGTCAGAGATTCTGCCCCTTGAGTGAAAAGCTCATGATCTTTGATTGGGAGCACGGGAGGCAAAAAGAAACCTCAGCTCCAGACAAAAGGTTGACTGTTTCAGAACAACTGAAACAGCAATGAAAGTCAACTTCTCGGAGCGGTTTTCCATGCATTTGATAATCCAAGTGGCGCATTTTGGGAGGGGACATTTGCTTCCTGGTCCCTGGGCATGGGGCATTGCTTCTTCTGAGACAGGAGGGTCTGACTCCCCTCCTCTCAGAACCTCTTTGTGGCTGCCAGCTCTTCTGCTCCTCCTCCACCTCCCCGACTTCTCTTCCTCCTCCTGCGTTCTCAGACTGAAGGTTTCCGATGGATACAAATGAAGAGATTTGGCGGGAGGACATCCCATCCTGCAGGAAGCCTCCTGTTCCCCAAAAAGCTGATTCCCCACCAAGGGTTTGCCCTCCCCATCCTCCCTCATAGCCTGGGTTTTCCCTCAGATACCACCATCCAGAATTAGCTGTGAGTTATCCCCTATGCGCACCGTGCTCCACGCAACCACGCTAGTCAAAATCGTGAGACACTGGGAAGGCCTTGTCACATTGTTTCTTTTTTTTCCCCCAAAATATTATATATATATTTTTTCTCTTCTTTTTTAGGAGGTAGTGGGGATCGAACCCAGGACCTCATACATGAGAAGCAGGCGGTCAACCACTTGAGCTACATCTGCTCCCTATTTATATTTTGAGTTAAAAAAAAGCTCTTTCAAATAAGCAGTTGTGTTTTCACTCAACTTGCATCTTGATAGTATTATAAATTTTAGGATAATTTTAGAAAATAGAGATAATTTATTACCATTATATTATACTTTCTAGAAAACATTAGTAAAATCTTAATGTCATGGTTCATTCCGCTATTCCATACACATGAGCAGTTCGACAGCCAGGGACATTTGAAATAGGAAAAAACTTCTCTCTCTGTTAATGTTTCTATGGTCCACAAAGATAAAAGGTGGAAGTTATACATTGTTCTCAATAAATTTTGATTTAAAAAAAATTTAATGTTAGATGCTAGATGCTGACATATCTTCCAAAGATTGTCAGTCTTCCTGGAATTGTGACCTAGTTTTCTGAAGAAGGCGTAACAGGGAGAAAATTGCCAGAAAATTGTTCAACTACTACCTAATCAACATCCTCATCCTTCTTCCTTGTATTACTGGACATGTCTACCAGTAAAAATACTGGACGTACCCCCACATGTAATTTTTTTTCATTTTTTAGAGATGTAGGTTTACAGAAAGATCATGCAAAAAAAGATAGTCCCCATATAACCCCACTCATGCAACACAGTTTTCCCTACCATTAATACTTTGCATTATGGTGGTACCTTTGTTACCATTAATGAAAGAATATTATAATTGTGCTATTAACTATAGTCCATACGTTAATTCGGGTTCACTCTTCATGTTGTACTTTTTATTCTAGTACATAAATACAGCCTATAATTTCCCCCTTTTGAACTACATTCAAATATATACTTCAGCAGTATTTTTTTTTAAGATTTATTTATTTATTTAATTCCCTCCCTCCCCCGGTTGTCTGTTCTCTCTGTCTACTTGCTGCGTCTTGTTTCTTTGTCCGCTCCTGTCTTTGTCCGCTCCTGTTGTCGTCAGTGGCACAGGAAGTGTGGGCGGCACCATTCCTGGGCAGGCTGCACTTTCTTTCGCACTGGGGCTCCTTACGGGGCGCACTCCTTGCCCATGGGGCTCCCCTACGCGAGGGACACTCCTGCGTGGCAGGGCACTCCTTGCGCACATCAGCACTGCGCATAGGCCAGCTCCACACGGGTCAAGGAGGCCTGGGGTTTGAACCGCGGACCTCCCATGTGGTAGACGGACGCCCTAACTACTGGGCCAAGTCCGTTTCCCTCCATTCATGTCTTGATGGAACTTGGGTTGCTTCCATCTTAGGGCAATTATGAGTAATACCACTATGAACAGTGATGTATAAATATGTTAGAGTTCTTGCTTTCAATTCTTGTGGTTATATACCTAGAAGTAGGATTGCTAGGTTATATGGTAATTTTATACTTAACTGTCTTAGACACTGCCAAAATGTTTTCTGTAGTGGCTGTACCATTTTACATTCCCACAAATAGTGATTGTTTCCTATCTCTCCACACCCTCTCCAACACTTATTTTCTGTTTTGTTTTGTTTTTTAATGATAGCTATTCCAGTGGTTATGAAATGATGTATCTTCATGGTTTGATTTGCATTTCCCTAATGGCTAATGATATTGAGCATCTTTTCATGTGCTTTTTGACCATTTATATATATATATTAGCCCCCCCTTTGGAGAAATGCCTACTCAATCTTTTGCCCATTTTCAATTGGGCTGCTTGTCTTTTTGTTCCTGAATTGTAGGATTTCTTTATATATTCAAGGTATTAAACCTTATAGGATATGTGGTTTCCAAATAGTTCTCCCATTCCATGGGTTGTCTTTTTTTTTTTAATATATTTTTATTACAGAGGTTGTGAACTTTTTAGGAAACAGTCATGCACACATGTAGAATTACAGTCATGCACACATGTATAATACCCCTTCACCAACGTGTCACACAGTGGTGGAATATGTGTTACAGATTATGAGATAATATCATCACACTATTACCACCAAGCATGGTCCATAGTGTACAGTTGGCACACATTTTCCATACCCCTCCCATTAACAACACAGTACATCTTTGGGATTGATGCAAGAATGTTACAGTATTGCTGTTAACCACAGGTCACACCAATTGTATTTTTCCCATGCTTCACATTCCCACCACCCTGTAACAGCCACGTACATCAGATCTAGCTCACAGAAAGACACTCTTGCATCTGTATCTATGGGTTGTCTTTTTACTTTCATGATGAAATCCTTTGATGCACAAAAGTTTTCAGTTTTGATAATGCTCCATTTATCCAATTTTCTTTTATTGCTCGTGCTTTTCGTGTAAAGTGTCAGACTGTATTGTCTAACACAGTGTACTAAGAATGCTTCCCTGTTTTCTTCTACGAGTGTTATAGTTTTGTTTCTTTATATTTAGATTTATTTTTAGTTAATTTTTTAGGAGGTACCAGGGATTGAACCCAGGGCCTCATACATGCAATGCAGGTGCTCAACCACTGAGCTATACCCACTCCCCAAATTTTGAGTTAATTTTTGTCTATCATATGAGATAGGGGTCCACCTTCATTCTTTTGAATATGGATATCCAATTTTCCCAGCATCATTTGTCGAAGAGATTTTTTTTTCCCAATTGAGTGGATTTGGCACCTTTATCAAAAATCTGTTGGCCACAGACATGAGGGTTTATTTCTGAGCTCTCAATTCTATTCCACTAGTTAATTAGTCTGTCCTTGTGTTAGTATCATACTTTTTTGTATTAACTTTGTAATAAAATAAAACCAAGAAGTGTGAGTCCTCCTACTTTGTTCATCTTTTCAATATAGTTTTGGTAATTTGGGGCCCCTTACCCAATTTTTCATTTATCTAAAAAAAAAAGTAATTTGGGGCCCCTTACCCAATTTTTCATTTATCTAAAAAAAAAAGACTCCTGAAATTTTTATTGGGATGGAATTGAATCTGGAAATTACTTTGGATAGAATCGAGATGGGGAAGCGGACTTGGCCCAGTGGTTAGGGCGTCTGTCTACCACATGGGAGGTCCGCGGTTCAAACCCTGGGCCTCCTTGACCCGTGTGGAGCTGGCCCATGCGCAGTGTTGATGAGCGCAAGGAGTGCCCGGACATGCAGGGGTGTCCCCGGCGTAGGGGAGCCCCACGCGCAAGGAGTGCGCCCCGTAAGGAGAGCCGCCCAGCGCAAAAGGAAGTGCAGCCTGCCCAGGAATGGCGCAGCACACATGGAGAGCTGACGCAGCAAGATGACGCAACAAAACAGCACCCAGATTCTGGGTGCCACTGACAAGAATACAAGCTGAGACAGCAAATGGACACTGAGAGAAGACAACTGGGGGGAGGGGGCAGGGAAGGGGAGAGAAATAAATTTTAAAAAAGAATCGATATGTTAGCAATATTTAGTCTTCTCATCCATGAACACAGAACTGCCTTCCATTTATTTAGGCCTTCTTTTTTTTCTTTTTTTTTTTTATTCCAGGACCTCATACATGGGAAGCAGGCAAGCCGCTGAGCTACATCCATTCCCCAGTGAGAGTTATTTTTTTCATTTGTTTGTTTAGGAGGTATCAGAGATCAAACCCAGGACCACATACATGGGAAGCAGGGGCTTGTCCACTTCTTTAATTTCTTTTAGCAATATTTTTTTAAAAGATTTATTTCTACCCCCCCCCCCCATTGTCTGCTTTCTGTGTCCATTTGCAACCCTAACGCTAACCACCTCACCTCCCTGTTCTGCTACATCTCTTTTTGTCTCTCCTCTGTGTCTCTTGTTGCATCATCTTACTGTGCCAGCTCTCCGAGTTGACCAGCACTCCTGAGCAGGCTGGCACTCTGCGTGGGCCAGCTTGCTGCACAGGCCAGCTTACCTTCCACCAGGAGGCCCTGGGCATTGAACCCTGAAACTCATATATGGTAAAAGGGAACCCAACTGCTTGAGCCACATCCATTTCCCAAGCAATGTTTTGTTGTTTTCCATTTGCAAGTCCTTTATACCCTTGGTTAAATTTATTCTTAAATATTTTATTTTTTTAGTTACTACTTACTGTAAATGTATTTCTTTTCTTGATTTCATCTTCTGATTGTTTATTACTAGTGTATAGAAACACCAGTTGAATTTATTGTGACTTGCACCTTACCATCTTGCTGAATTTGTATATTAGCTCCAATGATTTGTTGTGGATTTTTTCAGGATTTCCTATGTATAGGATGAAGTCATCTGCAAATAGTGAAAGTTTTCCAACTTGGGTACCTTTTATTTCTTTTTCTTGCCTAATTTCCCTGGCTATAATATCCAAAATAATGTTGAATAACAGTGGTGACAGTGGACATCCTTGTTCTGATCTCAGAGGGAAAGTTTTCAGGCTTTCACCATTGAGAATGATGTTAGCTGTTGTTTTTTTTTCATATATTCACTTTATCATGTTGAAGAAATTTCCTTCTGCTAGTTTTCT
This sequence comes from Dasypus novemcinctus, assembly GCF_030445035.2. Taxonomy (NCBI): domain Eukaryota; kingdom Metazoa; phylum Chordata; class Mammalia; order Cingulata; family Dasypodidae; genus Dasypus; species Dasypus novemcinctus. Next base: position 21,570,196 of record NC_080692.1, on the reverse strand, counting down.
AAGTTTTTATCAAGAAACTGCTAAATTTTGTAAAATCCTTTTTCTGCCTCAACTGGGATGATCATGTGGGGTGTTTTTTTTTTCTATTTGTTCTGTTAATATGGTGTATTACATTAATTGATTTTCTTAATGTCAAAACACCCTTAATGTCAAAACACCACTTATTCATGGTGTATAATTATTTTAATGTGTTGTTGGATTTGGTTTGCTTGTATTTTGTTCAGGATTTTTTTGCATCTGTATTCATAAGGGAAATTGATCTTTTAATTTTTCTTTTCCTGTAGTATCTTTATCTGGCTTTTGTATTAGGCTGATGTTGGCTTCATAGAATGAGTTAGGGATTGGTCCTTCTCTTAATTTTTTGGAAGTGTTTGAGTAGGATTGGCATTAATTCTTCTTAGAATATTGGTAAAATTCTCCAGAGAAGCCATTTAGTCCTGGGCTTTTCTTTGTTGGGAGGTTTTTAATTACTAATTCAATCTCCTTATTGGTTAGTGGTTTGTTGAGATCTTCTGTTTCTTCTTGAGTCAGTGTAGGTAGTTTGTGTGTTTCTAGGAACTTGCCCATTTCATCTAGGTATCTAATTTATTGGTGTATACTTATTTACAGTATCCTCTTATAATCCTTTTTGTTTCTGTGGGGTTGATAGCAATGTCCCCCTTTCGTTTATTATTCTAACTTTTTGTGCCTTCTCTCTTTCTTTTCTTTGTCAATCTAGCTAAAGTTCAGTCCATTTTATTGATCTTTTCCAAGAACCAATTTTTTATTTTTTTTTTCTCTTTCATTTATCTCTGAGCTAATCTTTGTTATTTCCTCTCATTTGTTCATTTTGGGTTTACTTTGCTCTTCTTTTTCTAGATCCTCCACTTGTGATTATTTCTAGGTTTTGGAATCTTCTTTTTTAAGGTCAGCATTTAGAACTATAAATATCCCTCTGAGAACTGCCTATTTTGCATGCCTTAAGTTTTGGTTTGTTGTGTTTCCGTTTTCATTTGACTCAAGATATTTCTTAATTTCCCTTTTGATTTCTTCTTTGACCCATTGGTTTTTTGTGTTGTTTAATTTCCATATATTTGTGAAATTTCCAGTTCTCCGTCTTGATTTCTAGTTTCATTCCATTGCAGTGAAGAAGATACATTATATGATTTCAATATTTTTAAATTTATTGAGACTTGTTTTGTGACTTAACATATGGTCTATCCTGGAGAATGATAACATAGCACTAAAGAAGAATGTGCATTCTGCATTCTGCTGCTGCTAGGTGACATTTTCTATATGGATCTGTTAGGTCTTGTTGGTTTATAGTATCACTCAAATCTTGTATTTCTTTATTGCTCTTCAGCCTAGATGTTCTGTCCATTATTGAAAGTGGTATATTGAAGTATCCTCCTATTAATGTAGGACCATCTATTTCTCCCTTCAAATATGTCTATGTGCTTCATACATTTTGGGACTCTGTCTGTAGGTGCAAAAAATTGATGCTCTTTGTCCTTCATAACAGTTTTTTTACTTAAAGTATATTTTATTTGATATTAGTATAGCTACCTAAGTTCTCTTTTGGTTACTACATTTGTATGGTTTATTTTTTCCATGCTTTCACCTTCAACTTACTTGTGCTTTTGAATTTAAGGGGACTTGTTATCAGCATGTGGTTGGGTCATGCTTTTTTATCCATTCTGCTAATCTCTGTCTTTTGACTGGAAAGTTTAAACTATTTACACTTATAGTAACTACTGAAAATGCAAGAATTTCTTCTGCAGTTTGCTATTTGGTCTTTGTAAGTCTTATATATTTTTATCCCTCAATTCTTCCATTAATGTCTACTTTCATATTTATTTGCTTGTGTTATATCATTTTGAGTCCCTTTTCACTTCTTTGTGCATATATTTTTCAAATATTTTCTTTGTAATTACCATGAGACTTAAATGTAACATAAATCTACAAAATCACATTTGATTTGATACCAACTTAACTTTAATAGCTTACACATACATTGTTCCTATACCTTGCCATCCCCCAACCTTTTCACTGTACTTGTTACAGATTATATCTTTATACATTGTGTGTCCAAAGCCACACTAACATTGTACATTTACTGTAAAAGTAAAAAAATGGTGTTATATACACAAAGATATCATAATAGTACTTGTATTTATAATTACCTATATGGTTATCTTTATTGGAGGTCTTTATATCTTTATGCTGCTTTGATCCACTCTCTAGTGTCCTTTCCTTTAAGTCTGAAGAACTTTTAGCATTGCTTGTATGGCAAGTCTAGTGGTGATGACCCCTCAGCTTTTGTTTATCTCGTAATGTCTTAAAATCTCCCATTTTTGAAAGTCCTTGTCCTTGGCTTTCAATGGTTTGGCTATTACATGTCTGGGTGTGGTTCTCTTTAGGTTTATCCTGTTTGGGTGTCTTTGGGGATTCTCAAATGAACATATTTGTATATTTTGTTAAAGTTTAGAGTTTTTCTGCCATTATTTCTTTGAATATTCTTTCTGCACTTTCTCCCTTTTTTATCCTTCTGGGACTCCCATAATGCATATATTTGTACTCTTGATTGTGTTCCACAGGTGTCCTAGGTTCTCTGCAGTTTTACATATTCTTTTTTATTTCTGTGCCTCAGTTTAAATCATTTCAATTATCTTGTCTTCCAATTCACTGCTTCTTTTCTGCCAGCTCCAATATGCTGTTGAACCCTCTAGGTAATTTTTCATTTCAGGTATTGTAGTCCCCAGCTCCAGTATTTTTGTTTTGTTCCCTTTTAAAATTTCTAGCTCTTTATTGAGTTTTCCAAATTGTTTACACACGCTTCCCCACCCCAATATCCTCTAGTTCTTTCCTTAGTTTTTCTTTTATCTCCTTGAGTATGTTGAGGATTATTTTTTAAAAGTTTTTGTCCAGTATGTCCAAACTCTGGTCTTTGTTGACAGTTTTTGGATTTTTATCTTGTTCCTTAGGATATGCCATCATTTTCTGTTTCCTTGCTTGTCTTGTAATCTTTTGTTGCACACTGTGTATTTTAATATTTTGAAGGGTTGACTATGGGATTTAGTCCTTGAGCTGTTTGTTCCTTAAGTTTGTATTCAGCTAGTGAGATGACAAATTTTGCCAGGAACTAACCCAAAAAAACGAACACAAAAAACACCTTTCACAGCCTTTACAAATTGGTTCTGCATTGGCTGGTGCTCTCCTTCAGAGTTTAGCCCTCTTATCAAGAAGATCAGCATGACACAAATGTGAAGTACAGATTCTTCTCCTTTTTATGAGCCAATGTCTTGTCCTTGTCTTGTGCTTCCTCATGGGCCTCCCATTTACAGGAATTCAAATGCCCCCTCTACTCCCTATGAAATAGGTTTTCTTGTCCTCCCTGGTGCTCTCTCATATCACTTAAAGCAGGTAATCCTTTGCCTCAGTATGCTTTGACTTGTATATGTCTAGCTGCCTGCAAGCTGCCTGTAGGACAAGTCCTTGGAGGTGATCCAGAAATGAATTTTCTGGTTCAACCTTTAGACTGCCAACCAATAGACTGGCACCAACAAACAGGAACCCAAGTATGAGCATTGAAATTAGTCTGCTCCCTCTGGAACAGAGCAGGGACCTCCAATGGGAACACAGGCTGGCTTCACACCAGGCCAGAGAAGGTTTGGGGGAGGGGTCAGCAATGAGGCCCAAGCCGCTCCTCCCATTTTTTAAAGCTGCATTTTCTTGATTCAGCACTCACCTAACCCTTTAACTGTTTTCCAGGATTTTGAGAAAGATAGCTCTGACAGTTTTGCTAATTGTTCAAAGATTATGTGGGGAAATGGCACCCCGGAGTGTCTTATGCTACCATCTTGGTAGACCAGAAGACAGCCTCCATATATATTTTTCTTTATAAATTGTATGTGTGCATCTGTAATACTATATACATTATACAGCACACAGAATAAAAACTTTTTTTAAAAGGATGCTATGAAAAAAATTTAATGTTCTCAATACATTTAAATTTAGTTATTGTACAAAAAAACTTTGCTCTCGCTAATATATCAAGTCATGTTTTTCATGAGAGCAATGTGGTAGAATTTGCAACATTTTAAAAAATCCTGATATGCTTTGAGAGACATCAATTCAAATACCTCAAATTTCAAACATTAAAGTCAGTTAATTTTCATGCTTTCTTTTAGTGACTGTCAGAACTGAAAAACACACAATGGCATAATAGGCACATTACACAAAGAGCATTGTTAACAAAAGGAAGTAAATCCACATTGTTAAAGCATAGATAATTGGGGGGTGGGGGTTAAGTCAACTTCTCATCTGATCCAATTAGATCTTGTTTTTAGTTTGCAATGAGACTGATGTAGAAATTGTTCTCGGCTCAGGAGAAAGGATGATTCTGCCATTTCCTTCCTGTTTTCTTGTCCTTGCACAATTGCTATTATTTTCCATCTACCCATTTCTTTGCAGGAATCATCCAACTTATGACTGGTCATTTGGTTCAAGCTAAATAACAATACATATGTCTTAACAGGGCAGGAGGGAACTATAAAGCATTGCAATGTGCTGGAAGCTAACCAGCCGGTAAGGGGGCCACTGTCAAGACCTTCGCATAAGGGATCTCCCCCTTCCCTTGGCAGCACACATGAGATGTGACTGCCTTGCCTGACATATCCACTAGCAAGACCGGTTTTTTTGTAAAGGCGAAGTGATTATAGGCAGAAGTTCTAATAGCTTCATTTTCAGTGGTTTGTGTGGTCACCTCATTGCAGAGACCAATGTGTTTGTTTCCCAGATGCAGGAAAATGAGGTGCATAGATCTTAGGGATTTGCTTCAGGTCAAATGATTACGCCACTGCAGTCAGGACTAGAACCTGCTGGAACTCTCCATGTTGCCACCAGGTCTAACTCATTCTGTCAACAACCATCCTCTCCAACTTCTGGCCCTGTCTGAGACCCATAAATCCCTTCGAAAACAATGAAGACTTCAGAATTGAGGCAACAATTTCATGCATGGGAGCATATAGGTGAATTTATTCAGCAAACGTGATACTCAAGGTATCCTTTGATGTTGCCATCAGATTAAAGGTACATCCAATAGAGTCGCCCCCACCTTTGTTTTTCCTGTGAACCATTCTGAGTCAAGTCATAGCAGTAGGTGTTGTAATTGGAAGTTACAACAGATAATGAATTGGTGGCTATTGAAAAATGAAAGTTATAATAGCGATAGTTAAGAATGAACATTGTACCTGAGCTAACTGGAGTTTTATGATAATGAGTCAATAGTAAAAAGACTGGGACGCAAACTGAGAAAGAGTGAGTCTCACATTTTAGAGAAATGAAGTTATTAAAAGATATTTTTTAAAAGATCAGTCCCATGAACATGGACAACAGAAACCAGGTGTGTCAATGACATCTCTGAAGCTTGTACAACCTCCTCCAACAGAACTGATCTTCCACTGAGACCAGAGAGAAAGCAGGAAGGAAAAGAGCCCACCTAGAACAGAACCAGGCATTTAGATTTTACCAATAATTAATATACAAATAATTTGGGACTCCACATAGCTACCTATTTTTTTTTAATCAAATGATGCAGGAAAGCAAATAAGAGGGAAAAAACATACACGTAAGACTGATTAAGTTTAAAAAACAAATCATACAGATTTGAGATAAAATGTAGAAGAGTAAGATTTGTTTTCACTGCTTTTATTCTAAATTGCAAAAAAAAAATTGACTATGGATACATAAAAATGTATCCTACACATCAAAAAGCATAATGCATAAAATTAAATGGCATGTGGTCAATTGGGATGTTTTTGCAAATATTTTCCTTAGGGGTTAATGTTGTTTAAATATAAAATATCTTGCAAATTAGTATGAAAAACACTAACACCCAATGGAAATATGGGCAAAGTATTTGAACTGAAAATCACAGACATATAATTGAAGATTAAGTGCTTCCTTTTGTCAAAAAGGAAATGGGTGGATTGGGAAACTATCACCAGCTCATTTTAAATGGACATTTTAATTTCAAAGTGGTTGCTCAGTCTCAAAGAGTAAAGAACAGTCCCTTCAAATGTATACATTTAGCTTTATGAAAACTCACAGCTCTGTTATTTTTCTCATTTCATCCATGAGCCAGTGACTGAAACCAGTCTACGAACCACTATTTATTAATCATTGACCTAGGTCATTCTAAGTACACTGATAAGTCTGTGCAAATAGACGGAGGGCAGCTTAATTTCATAAACACCCTGCTGGGATCCCAGAAGCCACCAAGAGCACATTTGTCTGATGGACCCAAGCCTCCAGGGAGAAGTGAAAAGTCTTTTGGACTACACGCCCTGCCTCTAGGACCCTAGAGTGAAGACACTTTACCAAAAATCCATGTCTATCTTGGTGGGTGAGCAAGAGCCTGTTTGCAAAAGCAGGTGTGACAGGGAGAACATTCTACCTCCATGGGCAGCAAACTGCACATGCTCATGAGGCCCAACCAGTGTGAAGGGTGATGACAATCAGACCCCACATATTCTACATGCTTCAACAGAGAAGGCTGGTGGAACAAGACTAGATTTGGTGGCAATTATAATCACCAAGTTATCTAGGCTATACTAGACAAGGAGAACTGCGATGGCTGCAGTCACTGCCATAGTTGGTGGCAGTGGCTGCAGCAGCATAATGAGCCCACCCACCACCTGCCATGTGGTAAAGTGAGGGTGTCTGGAACCATGACAACACTGGACAGAGTCTGTAGCAGTTTGATATTGTTTATGACATCCAAAAATAGACAGTGGATTATGTTTGAAAAATGGTCCATCCCTCTGAGCATATTAGACTATATTGGATTCAGAAGTTTCACTTTTACTTGATTAAATATTGATTAAGGCTTTGATTGGACCCCTTGGTAGGCAGGGACTCACAGAGAAACTGCACCACAGAGAAGGGAGGTTGGAATTTTGAGCTGGAGCCTAGGAAGTAAACACACAGGAGAAGAGGACAGAGGAATAGAGACAGCGCCACAAACACAGCAGAGGTCCTGGGAAGAAGATGAGTCATTTACCTGATAGTCTACAGCTGGCATTGTGGAGAAACACAAGCCTGAGCCTGCAGAGAATCAAGCCGTGGGGAGAGAAACAAAGCCTAGAGAGCCTGATGACCTACAGCTGATATTGGAAGAAGCTGGGACCACGGATCCTTAAGAGGAAAAGGAAGGCTGAACACTGGCAATCATCTTGCTCCAACACGTGGCAACAGACTTTGGTGAGGGAAATAACTCATGCTTTATGGCCTGGTAACTGTAAGCTTCTACCCCAAATAATTACCCTTTAAAAAGGCCAACAGGCCATGCACAGTGCTGATGCGTGCAAGGAATGCCGTGCCATGCAGGGTGTCCCCTGTGTAGGGGAGTCCCACACGCAAGGAGTGTGCCCCGTAAGCAGAGCCGACCAGCGCAAAAGAAAGTGCAGCCTGCCCAGGAATGGCACCGCACACACGGAGAGCTGACGCGGCAAGATGAGGCAACAAAAAGAAACACAGATTCCCATGTCGCTGACAACAACAGAAGCAGACAAAGAAGAAGACGCAGCAAATAGACACAGAGAACAGACAACTGGTGTTGGGGAGGAAGGGAAGAGAAATAAATAAATAAATCTTTAAAAAAATCAAAAATCAAAAAAAGGCCAACAGAAAACCAGCAAGATGGTGGTGGAGTAAGGTGCTCCTAGAGTCAGCTCCTGCTACAGGGCACTTAGTAAGCACCCAGAGCTATCTGGAGCTAGCTGAAGCACCTTTTCAGGGGCTCCAGGAGACCAAAAGAGCATCCTGCAACATCCTTGAAGGAATGGAAGGAGGATACTGCCCATCTGCAGTAGAGCATTCCTATGTCCTGGGAGCTGGTGCCCATCCTCTACTGGAGACACAAGTCACCTCAGGAGCTATTCCATGGCTGGAATTGAAAGCTCCACTTCCCAAAAATGGGGGAGGAACAGGCAGTTGGGCACCAATTTCAGCTACTGATGAGTAAATTCAGCAGGCTAAAGTACAATACTAAGAACAGCTAAAGTTTGAGCCTGTCCAAGTCAGAAAGAGGCTGGAAGCTGCCATCTTAACTCCACACCTGGCATGAGAGGAAGCTGGGTGGACTGAAAATCACAGTGCTGGTGGGGACCGGCTTCTTTCCATCCAGGTCAGATTGCAGCTCCAGCGTAGGCCCCAGCACCACCTCTGGCAGGGAGGAAGCTGCAGGGACCTGTGCCAGCCTCTCTGGGAAATTACCAGCCAAGCCATGGAGGTCAGTGATTATCCTACTCTGGTGGCACAAGCCACCCCAGGAGCTCTTCTGTGCCTGGAATTGGAAGCTCCATTTCCCAAAAGCAGGGGAGAAGGAGACAGTTGGCTGCCAATTTCAGTTACTGATTGGTAGACTCAACTGGCCAAGATATAACCCTGGGAACAGTTGGGGTGTGAATCAGCCCAAGTCCAAAAGAGGTCAGTGGCCACCGTTTTGACTCCGTCCCCAGCCTGAGGGGAACCCAGGCTGACCGAAAATCACAGTGACAACACAAACCAGTTTCTCTCATCCAGATCAGCCTGCAGCCCCAGCCTAGGCATCAACCCCATCTTTGGCAGGGAGGAGGCTGGCAGGCCCTGCACCAGCCTATCCAGGTAACTGCAGGTAACTGGCACAGACTGAAAGTCGGAAGTCTACCGGGGCAACTGCAGTCATCTTGGACCCGCACTGCATAGACTGCTGCCCACACCTGCAGCTCCACCCCCACCACAGGCAGGGGAGAAAGGGGCATGAAGCATCATCAATCTCTCTGGGGAACTACAGTCTAGGCCTGCACAACTTGGTTTATTCCACACAGCTGTGACTCTGTCCCTACCCCTGGCAAAGGAGAAAGTTGGAAGAAGCTCTATTGGTCCCTGGAGCAATGAGGGCAGCTTGAGCCTCCACAGCTTACAGCACCAACTACATGCTTGGTCTCTTCTGCACAACCAGCAAGGGAGAAAAGGCAGGAAGTCCTAAACTAAAAAGAAAAACCGCACCCAAGAAAAATACTCTAGTAAGCCAGATGTGAAGACACCAACAAAAAATTACAATGCACACCACGAAATAGGAAGATATGACCCAGTTAAAGGAACGAGATAAGCCTCCAGATGACATGAAGGAGTTGAGACAACTAATTATAGAAGTTCAAATAAATCTCCTTAACAAATTCAATGAGATGGCTAAAGAGATTAAGGATATTAAGAAGACACTGGATGAGCACAAAGAAGAATTTGAAAGCATACATAGAAAAATAGCAGATCTTAGGGAATGAAAGGTGCAATAAATGAAATTTTTAAAACATTGGAATCATAATAGCAGATTTGAAGAAGCAGAAGAAAGGACTTGTGAGCTTGAAGAAATGGCCTCTGAAAGTGAATATACAGAAGAACAGATGAAGAAAAGAATGGAAAAAATTAAACAGGGAACTAAATGACAGCAAAAGTATGCAGACATACATGTCATGGGTGTCCCAGAAGTAGAAGAGAAGGGAAAAGAGCAGAAGGAATATTTGAAGAGATAATGGTAGAAAATTTCCCAACCCTATTGAAGGATATAGATTTCTATGTCCAAGAAGCACAACATACTCCCATCCAAAAAAATCCAAATAGACCAACTCCAAGACACATACTCATCAGAACGCCAAATGACAAAGACAAAGAGAGAATTCTGAGAGCAGCAAGAGAAAAGCAAAGCATAACATATAAGGGATATCCAATAAGATTAAGTGCTGATTTCTCATCAGAAACCATGGAGGCAAGAAGACAGTGGTCTGACATATTTAAGATACTACAAGAGAAAAACTTTCAGCCAAGAATCTTATATGCAGCAAGACTGTCTTTCAAAAATGAGGGTGAGATTAGAATATTCACAGATAAACAGAAACTGAGAAAATTTCTAAGCAAAAGACTATATTTTCAGGAAATATTAAAGGGTCTGCTAGAGCCTGAAAAGAAAAGACAGGAATGAGAGGCCTGAAGAGAGTCTAGAAATGAAGATTTTATCAATAAAAGTAACAAAGTGTCAAAAGAGTGGTGAAAATAAAATATGATGGATAAAACTCAAATAGTCAGGAATAAACTTAACCAACGATGTGAAGCACTTGTATTCAGAAAACTGCAACTCAGTGTTAAAGGAAATTTAAAAAGGCCTAATTACTGAAAGAACATTCCATGCTCATGGATTGGAAGACTAAATATCATTAAGATGTCAAATCTACTCAAATTGATGTACAGATTTAATGTAATCCTATAGATATTCTATCAGCATTAAAGAAAAAATTGAAAATGCAATCATCAAATTTATTTGGAAGGGTAAGGGGGTCTGAAAAACCAGAAACATGAAAAGGAAAAGTGATCCCTCATCTCCAGACTTTAAATCATATTACCTAGCTATAGCGGTAAAGAGAGCGTTGTACCAACATGAAGACAGACACAATAGACCAATGGAACCGAATTTATGGTTCAGAAACAGACCCTCACAGGTACGGGCAAGTGATTTTTGACGAGCCTGTAAAACTCACACAGCTCGGGCAGAACAATCTATTCAACAAACGGTGCTGAAAGAATTGGATATCCATAGCTGAAAGAAGGAAAGAGAACCACTATCTCATACCTTATCAAAAAAATTAACAAAAACCTAAAAATAAAAGCAAGGACCATAGATTTCACTTCTAGAAGAAATCATAGGAAAATATCTTCAAGACCTGGTTGTAGGTGGTGGATTCTTAAAGGAGATAAGAGGAAGACTGAGCAGACTACTCGTGTTTAATATATGTAGAAGTTTTCATTAGCTTTACTGTAAACGTGTAGAAATGCATAGAGTGGATGGTAACACACAGTGAGTAACAGCTAGTTTATAAATGGGGATGTGACTGAAAATGGTAGTCTACAGATGTAAATGCCAATTGACAGAATGCTAGAGAATAATCTAGGAACTGAATAGCAGTCAACCAAGAGGTGAATGAGAATTGTGGTTAATGGTACAGATGCAAGAGTATCTTTTATGACCTAGAGCAAATGTATATCACTACTGCAGGGTGTTGGGAATGTGGAGAATCATGGGGAAATTACAGCTGGAGTGATCTATGGACTATGGTTGGTAGTAATAACATAATATTCTTGCATCTATGTGAAAGATGTACTGTGTTGATAATGAGGCAGTATGGAAAATGTGAGACAAATGTACACTATGGACATGGTAACAATAAGATATTACTTTATCTGTAGCAAATGTTTCACTACAGTATGGTGGATTGATGGAGGGGTGTTGTTTGGGAATTCTGCACATGTGCATGATTGTTTTGTAAGTTCAGAACTTCTGTCATAAAAAATATATTTAAAAAATAATAATTGGGTGGGTTGGGGGAAAAGATACCAAATGTAAGATAAGGACTATGATTAGAAGTAAGATTTTGACAATATTCTTTCATAATTTGTACCAAACGTCTCACAACAATGCAAAGTGTTGGTGGAGGGTTGATGTATGGACCCCTGAATGATGTTTTATGCATGTTTGCTTTGTAAGTTCACAACTTTCACTATACCCTTAATTATTTATGTATGTTCATATATAAATGATATAAAGATAATAATAGGTTTAGTTGGGGGGAAAATACTTTGGTTAGTAGTAATATTTTGACAATGTTCTTTAATCATTAGTTAAAAAGGTTTAACAACAATGCAAATTATTGGTTGTAGGGTGAGTTATGAGAGCCCTCCATAATGTTATATATGTTTGTTTTGCAAGTTCACTACTATTATTACACACTTATTGTTTATGTATGTTTATGTATGAGTGCTATACTTGAATAAATTAATTTTTTTTTAAAAAGCCAACAGATCTCCGGTATTTTGCATCAGCACCCCTTTGGCTGGCTGATTCAGGGTCCTTGCTGGGCCTTACATAAGAGCCTTCCACCAGAGCAGCCTCCCTCCACCTCTCTGAACACAGCCCTCCACCTAGGATAGCGAGGAGCCCTCTATCCCCAAAGGTTGGCGGCTCACAGACAGGGCAGAGGCGGGATGCCCACCTCCTTGCCGGGGCCGCCAGGGGCTTCCCCAGGCTGCACCTCTCAGAGTACCCTTCTCTGCAGATTCGGAAGATTTGACAAACGCTAAATCTGCATTTCTTCAGTGACCTCCTCCTTCAAGCCTTTGGGCAAGACAGAGGAAGACTTCCAAGTCTGAAGATAGGGTTAACATTGTGGGCACTGACTGTATCGGGTCCTGTCTTAAATACCTGGTGTGCATCGTCGTCCAGACCTCACCACCACACTGCAAGCGGGTGCCTAACCCACTTTACAGCTGAAGACACCGAGGCTCGAGGAGCTTAGAGACAGTCCTCAAGGTCACACCATAAATGGCAAAGCTGGCAGTCAAACCCAGGGCTACCTTCTCCCACACCCCGTTTTAAGCATGCCACGACACTGCTTCCAAGATGAGGTAACTGAGAGCAAGCATCCGGACACAACTCGAATGTACGTCAGAAGGGAAATAATTGGACAGATTATGTCATCCCCATAATATATGACTGTCTGGAGCTATTGAAAAGAAGTGAGCTAGATTTCTGTGTATCAACCTAGAAAGAGTCTATGTTAGAGGGTAAATGAAAGAAGCAAAGTTACAGAAAATGCATATTATCCTATTTTTGTTTTGATAAAATTCTTACGAGTATGGATACGTATGGAGAAGTGTAGAGAAAGTTTGGACAGATATAGTCACCAACTCAACAGTGAAGGAGCGGGGAAGAGGGTAACATTTTAGCTTATTGTTTGAACTGTTAGAACAAGAATACGTGACTTTCATAACTTAAAAGAGAACGCCCTTATTTTGTGTAATTCGGGTACACAGTAGGTGTTCAGTAAATGTTTGCTGAATTGCATCAAGCTAACTTAAATCCTACCCATCCACTGGGTCTCCCCACCAGCTGGGCAAGCTGCCCAGAAGCAGGATTGTAGAATTTGTTCTTCCAAAGATAAGAGTGCCCCTGCCACTGAAGTAAGGGCACTAGTGGGGAGAAAGAGCAGCTTTGCCTGTGAAATCCATTTCTCCCATCACCCGGGCCGCAGCACAGTTGGGAGATGCTGCAATCGATCGGCTGGAAATAACTTCACCTTGATGTTTAACTGACTCATGGATTTTGCATTTCCAAGCAGCACAATCATATCAAGCAGCCCCATAACCCAATTACGGCCACACACCCAGTTGAAACTTCTCAGTGCAAAAGAAGGCAGATGAGCCCAGTCGGTTGCATTACTGCTTCCTCGTAGAAAAATCACTGGCGGCTTGAAATCTTTAGTCTATTAATAGAGATCTACCACACTCTGACAATAGCAGCTCATACAAAAAGAAAGTGGCTACCTGAGTTCTGGCAGATGAAGGCAGAATTGTATCACAGTAGCTCGGCTGCGGCTTACGTGGGGCAGCTGGTGTTGAAAAGGTGGAGAACTTTGGACTTTCAAAGGCATGGACTTGAACATCACCCAATGTTCCTGTGACAACTGTAATTAGGTGTTTTAAAAGCAAGTGAGCGTCAAAGCCAAGTCTAATGGAGGAGAAAAGCCAAGCATTTCCCCAGGACTTTGAAATGATAAACTCTATTGTACTATCCTCACCAAATCATGGGGCAGCTTGACTTTTCTTTAACAGATGGAAAGGATTCTAGTTGTCCAGTAACCTTCACCAACCTTACTACAGGTGTGGACTACTGTCTATCCATACCATCCTCTGCCCACAAAAATCACCCCTCCTAAGGAGGAATAAATTGAATACCGGGCCTCAGTTTCCCTGCTAATGCAGGGTGTCATCTGGGATTAATCCTTCAGTCCCTATAGCTAATGGATAATAAGCTTAATTCCCCCATCCTGACACATGGAAAGGATCTACAAATCTGCAGGTCAAAACCCACCATATGATTTATAGGAAGCAAAAATAATTCTCTTTAGCTATGTCGTGTTTAGCTGTTTTGAAAGCTTTTTTTTGGAAAATTTTGTCTGCACCGAACCTCATTTTGCCCCCTTTTCCCTGCTTGTGGTAGGCAGGACTGGCCCAATTATCCCCATTTAATTCATGAAGAGCCTCGCACAGCTACAAACAGGCAGAGGCCAGACAAGGAGCTATTCTATTCCTCAGCCCAGTGCTCTTTCTGTAGTACTCAAAAGGCAAAGCGAAGAAAACCGCTCGAGAGAAGCCTCTACGCCTCTGCCCCGCCTGAGAGTGGGGACATCGGCAGCGCCAGAGCGATGGGCACCGCTTGCCCCAGGGCCCTCCTATCTGCCCCACTTTTCAGCGGAGCTGCGGATAAACCCTGGGACCCTGGCGGAGCCGCAGCAAGGAAGATGCATCTGTGTTCACCATCCCAACACACACACACCAACACCTGCCCCAGCCTGCAAACGACCCCTGCCACCCGCTAAATGTTCTGGGAAACTCTTTCTTCAACTTGATATATTAGCTATACCATGTCCCATGGAGAGAGGGAAGAGGTTCCAATGAAGCTGTCAAGAACCTAGAAGCAGTGCCGTTTTATGGTGATGGGTTTTTTTTGTTTGATTGTTTTTTAATAGCTTGTGTTTCCTAATTTCATGTTATTTAGGATTATGTTACAATTAGTATGTACAAGAATTAACAGTGAAGAGAGGTGGCACAGAAACCTTTTAAGATAGCAAGGAGAAGGTTGGCCTGCTTTTCATTTTGCATGTGGTCAACAGACTACAAAGTGAATGGTATTGGCCAAATCTGCATTTCCCCAGCATCTCTCCTTGCTCGTTCGCTGCAGTCCTCCGTGAATGGGGTTGGCGTAGGGGTGTCTCGGGGTGCACCTCAGTGCCAGCCTTCTCCTCCCTAAGCCACATCATCCTTGGTTCTCCAATCATCCCAGTGGGTTTCGAGGATCGTGGCCTCCTTTGTAACATCTGGAGCTTGGGGTCAGAGTGCATTGTGCGCTTCAGGTCATGGCCAAAGGTGTTGGGAGCGGGGCCCCCTCTCATGTTTCCTTTCATTCCCTCTTCTACCCACAGACACCCACTCAAATGAGTCCAATAGGGGTGCTTAGATTCTTTCACGGAAGGGCTCCTAATATTTTTGGTGAATATATGTGTTTTTATTTTACAAGACTGGTACTGCATTATACCTCTCAATCTCCTTCTCACCTTTTTACTCAATAGTATGTTTTTAAGATCTTATCACTGTATGTAAATCTAAGTCACAGTTTCTGACCACAGCCTAGCATCAATTTACACTTGACTTCCATTTCCCAGCTCTGCCACTTACGGGTGTTGGGCACACTTACTGCTCTGTGTTCAGGTTCCTAATACATAAATGGGTAGTATTAATAAGAGTACCTGCATCACATGGCGGTTGGCAGGACTGAATTTTTGAGTTTTGGGTGTATAGTAAGAGCTTTGAACAAGCTCAGTGTGTAAGGGCTCTAAGAAAAAGCTAGTTAACATTATTATTATTATTTATTACTTCTCCATTCCCCTAGTGGAGAATGATTTGATTAGACTGCTCTCTGCTACCCCAAACAACAGCCACCCTTGTTCCGGCTTCCTCCTAAATTTGTCCATGAATTTCTTGAGGCATGTACCCAGGAGCTGGATTGCTAAACTGAATATGTAAATCGTTTCACAAAGAAATTTCAGAATATCCAATTTACCTTCCCATCTGCAGTCTTGAGAGTAACCACCCACATCTTATCCAATACTTGACAGAATCTTACTTTCTAATTCTTGCGCATCCAATGGATGGAAAGTAGCGTCTTGTTTTGTTTTGTGCTTCTTTGATCACTATGAGATTGAGCATCTCTTCATATCCTTCTTCGCCTCCAGTGAAATTGTATCCTCCACTAATTTTCTAACAATTTTCCTGTCCTTTCCTTCATGATATGTAGTAGCTCCTAGTATGTTTCTAGAAATTAAACCCTTGTCAGTTTTAAAAGTTGCACATACTTTCAAGTCTATCATTCATCAGCTACTTTCATCTATGGTATCTTTTATCGAACATAAATTCATAATTTGGTCATGTCCATCAACTTTTTTCCCCTTATAATCTGTGCTATTTGAGGCTTGCTTTAAAAAATCTCCTAACCCTTCTTTTCCCATCCCCAAGTCACACATGCACAAAATGCTCCATCATTTTCTGAATATCATAATTTTGCCTTTCACATTTAGGCCTTACAATAATCTTTAATAGAGTTTAAAATGTTCATCCTCAGAGGTCTTGCATATAACATCCTTTGTGAGACACTTTCCTAGGTATCTCATTATTTGTTGCCTCTGAAAACAGTATCTTTTCTCCAGTTTTATATTATAGTTGGTAATAGGGGACCACTATTGATTTTGTAAATTGGCTCCATATCCAATTATTTTGCTGGCAACTCTGAGTTCTAATGGTTCTTTGTTGATCCTGTTGGGTTACCCACAGAAATGACCAGATCGTCTGCAATGTGACTCTTAGCCTCTTCCTCTCTTTCCTTATTCCTCTTTTTCCTCTCTGCTTACTTGGGAGCCCAGCTCCTTTAATGCCCACACTACCCACCAACAACATTCTTCACCCCTCTTCGTTGCTGCCAGCTCCCAACCTACTATTCATTCATCCACATTATCCCTTCCCCTTCTCCTGGCTCCTCCCCAAGTATATAAATATGCTCAAGCCTCCCTCCTGCCCGCCACCCCACCTGGCTCCCCTGAGTGCTACCCCATGTCTCACTTTCTCTTTAGAGACAAACTTCTAGAAAGAGTAGACTACAAACGCCTCCCATTCACTCCTCAACCATTGGCCAGGACTCTCCTTGGAATTGTTCTTACTAAGGTCACCAGCGACATTCTATTTTGATAATTAAAAATTTTTTTACTCTATTTTTTTCTCCCCCTTTCCCCCCACCCTGCTGTTTTTGCTGTCTGTGTCCATTCACTGTGTGATCTTCTGTGTTTATTTCTCTTTTTGTCATCACTTCTCATTTTTCTCCTCTAGGATTCACCGGGACTCAAGTCTGGCAACATCCAATATGAAAAAGAGGTTCCCTGTCACTTGCACCACCTCAGTTCCTGGTTTTTCTGTTGCATCTCACCTTGAATCTCCCCTTTGTCTCTCTTTTTGTTGTGTCATCATCTTGCTGCATGGCTCTCTGTGTGGGCATTGGCTCTCCACATGAGCACTGGCTCACCACGCAGGCACTTGACTAGTCAGGCACTGGCTCGCTGCATGGAAATGTCTTTACCAGGAGGCCCCAGGAATTGAACCTGGTCCTCCCATATGGTAGACAGAAGCCCAATCACTTGAGCCACATCCACTTCCCTGATAATTAAATTTTGATCATTTAATTTCAGCCCTGTGACAGTTGCCTTTGATACCAAGCACCTCTCCTTCTTGAAACTTGATCTCTCCTTGTTCTCCAGGACTCCACTGTCCAGTGGTTTTCAATCCTCTCTGGCCACCTGTCTACTCTACTTGCATATGAGTGCTCCCCAAGTTCCAAACTCAGCCCTGCTATCCTCCTCCTGTGCCCCCCGTCACGATGAATGGACACTTGCCTCCCAGACCTGGAGACCTCCACCTTCTGGAAGTCTCTCTTGAGTCTCTGCTATCTTAAGCCCCACATCCAAATGTTCACCAAATCCTATTAATTCTTCAAATTACTCCCCTTCTCTCCATACCCACTCACATTACTTTCCTTCAGGCCCACATACTTTTCTCTCTGAACCACTGTCCTGACTTCCCAACTGGTCTCTCTCTTTCCAGTCTTGCTCCTCCCAGCCCACTCTCTGAAATGCATGCAAAGGGATATTTCTAAAACAAAAGCCTATGTCACTCCTCTGCTAAGGCTACCCATTGGCTTCAAAGTCAAATCTGAACTCCTTTGCACAGCATATAAGGCCCTTCAGAATATGGACATTCCTTGTCTCCAAAGCCTCAAGTCTGTCTGACAAGCCCATCTTACCCCTCAAGAGGCAGACACCCCTCCTCCAAGACAGTTCCCTGGTCTGTGCCTTCTCTGGCTGGGAGCTCTTCCTTCATGCTCCAAGAGACCCCCAGGCTCACCTCTTTCCAGCACCCACGATGCTGTGTTGGATTATCTGCTCCTCTAGACTAGAAGCTCCTTTGTTATTAGCAGCTATCACAGTGCCTGGGTCTTAGCAATTGCTTCAGAAATGTTGAATGAGTGAATGAATGAATGAATCTTCTACTCTCTTCAGTTCAAATCCTGCCTCAATATGTTACATTACAGTTAGTTCTTGGTGCCAACTGGAAAGGTCAGATGTCTACCAGAACAATGATGTGCCTTGGAACTATGTCACTTGACAAATTTGAGAATGGTGGGGAGTGAGGTAGGGAAAAGAGTCCTAGCATTTATTAGGTAGCTACTTAAGGCTTCTTAGTGGCATTTTTTTTAATGGTAACTCATTTAATACCCACAAGAATACTTGGAAATCAGTATTATCTCCATTTTAAAGATCCAGAATTAGGTCAGATACCAGATATCAGATAAATATGGCCTTTTTGTTCACAGCCACTGTCTGTCCAGCATTGTTGACATACTTAAATCATGTGGCCTTTTACTTGGAAGGAAAAATATGAAATTTCACATTAACGTCCTTTAAATTCGATGGTACTCTGTATGTAATCAAATAAACCTCTTTGGCTAACAATGGGATATTTTGGGAACAGCCTCTAGATGGATTTTTGTTGTTTTTGTTTTTTTAAGTAATCAAATTGCTCTCCCTCACTGCCTTGCATTTTGATGCGCTGATGACTGAGATCCACAGACAATGTAGCTTTACCCAAACAATCACAGGTTCCCTCACCCCTTTGGTCTTAGGTAGCAGCAGGTCAATGTCTGGAAAGAAGCAATCTTCTTTGTTTAGTAGCAAACTGAGTCCATGCAATTCTAGGGAGGCCTTTCCCCCGAGGTGTGGGAAGTTTGCCCGGTGACCTGTGGGGCTACAGCTTTCGCCCCTTAACTAGGTTGATAAAAAAGAGAAAGCAACTGGGGTCTGAACCCAGAAACACAGCCCAGAGGCCTGGCATCCCTGAGGCTTGTGGGGAACTTGGAAGCACTTGGAGAGCTAGAGTTAGAATGAGCTTGCCAGTCATTCTAGCCTACTCCCTTGTTTTACAGGTGAGGAAACCGAGGCCTGGGAGCCAAAGCTGGTACTGGGGGCTAGCCTGCGCCTAACTCTAGGTGGACATGTCTTACTTTCAATTTCTCAACTCAGAAGCCCTGTTCCACAACCTCAGCCCCACCCATTGCTCCCCAAAAACAAGAAGGACCAGCCAGGCCTCGCTTGGAGGAAGCATCGAGCAAGGGGACCACGCTGCCCCAAGCCGGCCCCCAGCCCAGCAGCTGCCTGGAAGCTCGGCTGCATTTCTCCACCAAGGCAGAGAGCCATCTTGCCAACCTGCCTCGGGGCGACCTCAGCTCTGCTCCCCTCTTCGTGAGGTTAATGGCTCTGCGTTCATCTAAGTCTGCCTGGCAACTTGCTCTTTCAAACAACCACAAAAAAGGGTTGTAATTAAATACCGTGACTTCCAAGCCCCTCTTTCCCAGAGAGGGCAGTTCAGGCTGGACGGGAGCCAGGGGTGGGGGTTCAGTGGGCACGTTTCAGGCCTAAATGTTTTCCAATGCGGCAGGAACAACGGCACTTTGACAGCAGGGCATGAAAACACCACATCGTTTAGCTCCAGCTCAGGTCAGCTAAGGTGATAAATTGCCCGGAGCCCGGCCTCCTGCTGGCCCTGGCGCCTGCCTCCTGAGGAATGAGGAGCTGAACAAACAGATGTGACCCGAAAACTGTCCCCCGGCAGGGTGGAGAGGGCTGGAGGGCAAGCCTCCTCAAACGGGGCCCACACCCCGTATCTGGCTGCTTCTGCGGTTGCCACTTAGAGAGGAGCCGGGACCTCGGCTTAAAGGAATGTCTCTTTGCACCTTTGGCACCACCAGATAAAAATGGCACAGGAGGTTGTCAAAGCTGGACTCGCCCCCGTGAGGTGGTGCAGAAAGCAAACACAGCGGCCAGTTGCTAACAGTCTATTGAAATGGGACCGGTGCTTTTCTCCAGCTTTTTAAACAATTATGTTTTTAAGCTATATTTAAGACATGGAGAAGCGGAAAGAATGGGAGGGCTCTCTATTGGTAAGGCAAGGAACAATAGCTCCCATTTCCTTGTCTTTTGCAAAGCGTATTCACATCTCATCCTCGCAATGGAATGCCTGAGAGTTGATGGGATTTTTGACTTCGTCATTTGACCATTGTAATTTCAGCTCGTTTTTCTTTTTTTTTTTTTTTAACTGTCATGTACGCAGGAGAAATTATAATCCCAGTCCCTGAGCTTCTCCTCCCCCGTCCCCCGCCCCGAACTGCACTCCATCTCATGGAAGCAGCCTCATCTAAATGTCCCGCTCCATCACGACCACCCTGTGAAGTAGGCGAGTATTTGAGTCATGGTTCTTGGTTCCATCCACAGAAACTGACTCTGGCCAATTCAGGAGCATAAATGGCATTTCTTGGGAGGAATTCAGAGGAATTCCAGTCATTCCTGGAATTGACTGGGAGGCACAGAAGAAAGGAAGCTAGTTCACCCTGCGGGAAGTCTGGTCTGGACCCCATGGACCCAGCACTGCCATTGTCACTGCCATCTGCACGGCCTCCACGGGACTGGTTCTCAGCTGTGCCTGCATGCCTGCAGGACTCTTAGATACCAAGTCCCAGGTTGGAGCACCTCACTCCCTCACTGCAAGGGGTCAGTCACAGTGCCTGTTTTGGGTTGTTGTTGTTTTTTTTCATCTTCTCAGAAGGAAACAGTTTCTTCCCTCCCACAATTCTCAAGGGGTGGAGCATTCCCCAGACACTGGGATGGGTTCATACCTGTGCCGCCAAAATAAAGACTTGCACAGTAGGGCAGTCATTACCCCCAATTCACAGGTAAAGAAACTGAGGCTCAGAGTTTCATTACGGGTCTAGCTCAATGTCACACAGTCGGTAAAGAAAGCCACACCTCCTAAGGACCAGTGAGGTTTGCTCCAAATCAAAAAAGGGCTGCCTGGAGAGGGAGGGCTTTGGGTTTGCAGTCTCGCCTTGATAGATACCGCCCACTCCTGAGTCTGATGGCCCTGCTCTCCAGGTTGGGACTATCCCACAGGAAGGGGATACTTCCATGCCAGCTGATGGTTCAGCACAGCTCCTTCCTGAGCTCTAAGCCTTCCTCTCTCGCTCATTCTCACTCTTGCTCTCTCATTCTCTCTCCATTCTTTCATCTTCCTCTGGCTCTCTCTGGCCCCATAGAAGTACCCACAGCTCATCAAGTTCAGGGGATTGAAGCTCATCCTGGCTAGAGAAAAGCATGTGAGGCAGAGCAGGGGACAAGTCTGGAGATGTGGGCAGGGGCCTTGTGATAAGGTATTTGGACTTTATCCTGATGCCAGGGAGAGTCTTTCAAGTGTTTTAAGCAGGACAGAGACCTACCTTGTTTTAGGAAGTAGGAGAATGGATAGGAAGGTATGAGGAGTGGATGAGAAGAGGCTCGTTAGTAGACTGTCATGGTAGACCAGGTAGAGAGAAGTGGGATTCAATAACTCTAAACAGAAGAAACTGTTAGGTCTTGGTGACTGATTGACGCAGGGTGGGTGGAGAGTGGACAAAAGGGAAAAGTCAAGTTGCTTGGGCAACTGCATAGTCAATGGCACCATTCTCCAAGAGACGAGTACATGAGCAGGTTAAAAAAATTTTTTAAAAAGCCATGAGTGAAGTAACCCAGAAGGTTTGGAAACTGAAAGGTCAACTACAGATATTGCTTGGTCGGTACGGCTCTCCCCTCTTTCCATTCCCACTATTTGAAAGCCATCACCAATCAGCTCCAGCTTTCCTCACTGGGTATTGAAAGGCAAAGTCACCAAGCAAGATGAAAGTCCTGGCAGGTAGCAGCACGATGCAAGGAGACCCAGGATTTCCTGGTGGCTCTGCAGCAAACAAGTTTTGTGAACTTGAGTAAATCATTTGTTCTCCCTGGGTCTAGCTTCTTGGCCATCGCTAAAATCCCAGGGTTTTGTGGATGAATATTTGAGGAGGTAAAGTGCTATGTAAATGTTTACCGCTAATAACAAACCATCCACAAAACGTCTGTGTATCGCCTGAGCAACCCAACAGCTTTAAAAATCTAAAGTGGCTCTTGTTTTTCTGATTCATCACATTCTATGCATTTAACTTCCAGAACAAATTTAGCCCTCAAAATATCTTGGTACATTTCCTACCCACCCCTTAACATTTAAATCCTCCATCTTCCATGTCACTTCGCCATTTCTGCATCACCTGTTTCCCCAGCACACCCTCATCCTTTTCCTCTTCAAGCGATGAGTCCAGCCCCACCCACCCTTCCTCTGGAGGAGGCAAAAGCCTCTAGAGATGCTTCCTTGCTGGGTGTGCTCCAACCATCTCCTGATAGAGAAACCAGCAGAGCAGCTACAGAAAAAGAGCATGGAGAGGGTGGCAAGGAAAAGTTAGGACCCAATGAAGAGTGGAAGCTAGCTAGATTCAAACTTGACAATTAGAGCAGTTACACACACACACACACACACACACACACAGTGGACTTGAAGATGCAGGACAGGAAAGCGATTGCTCAGAATGCCAAGTTCAGCATCTCAGCAGGCCCAGCCCCTTTCGAGCCCTTCTGATCTGGCTAGCACACTGGCGCTGTCAGCAGTGGAGCTGGACCAGCCTGGAGATGGCCTACCCCACAGCTCATCAGGACCAGAAGCTAAACAATGAACAACCGTAATGGGGGTTCACACTGCTCTGTCAGGTCACACTCAGTTCATACCACCTTTCCTTGGCTGGGGAGGAGGGTCGGTTAAAATTTCCTCTAAAAACATCCAGCGATTCCAAGATGTTAAACCCAGGGTTGTGGAATAAACTATGAAGACGGCGAACTGAGGAAGGTGGTCCAACCCCAGGCACATGATGGCTGACGCAGCACACACAAGATGTGGTTCCAAGGAAACTTTCTCAAAATGACTTAGCCCAGGTTTCCTTCATCCTGTAACCTATTTGTTTATTGGACATTTTCCTTCCCTCTTCTGACTACTTACTTCCACGTCCCCGTATTTATCCCTGCCAAATGAAGATCATTTCAAAGTGTTTGCAATTGAGAAATGGAGAACCCAGACACATTTGCCTCCTCTCCCAGCCTTCACTATCAGTTCCTCTGCACTTGGCTGGGCTTAGACTGAAAATTCCTTAGAACAGCAGGTGCCACCATCCTGAAAGCTAATAGGAACGCTCATAGGTTTTATTGAGCACTTACTATGTGCCAGGAGCTGTTCTCAGCATCTCACATGCATGAACTCATTCAATCCTAACATATGGCATGCATGCTATTCTTACCTTCATTTCCCAGATGGGGGAACAGATGCACAGAGGTTAAGTACCTGGTGCCAAGTCATACAGCTAGTAAACAGCAGAGCTGGGAATTGAAGCCAGGCAGGTGGCTTCAAATAGGGCCTCGCTGAAGACAGAACATACCCAAGGCACACTCAGAGCAAATGAGCCGAACAGTTGAAGCGTGTGTCTCCTCTCCTACCTCTCTTCTCCCCATGTGCTCAGAGCCTTGCGCTACTCTAGACCCCTGCAGTGATGGGAAGAGTAATTCTTCTAGCCTCATTCTAGAAAAGTAGGAAAGATGAAAAGAAATGAGTGCCTAATGGTGAAATTTCAGGCACTGTGGTTCCTGAGCGTGGGCTGTATTGTAAGCTGGGGTCAAGTTATCAGCCCCTTTTATATTCATGTATCACGCTACTTCAACCATATATAAAGTTGGCCTACCCTAGCTTCTCTTCTCTCCCTCTCCCCAAACATTTATTTCATCAAAATGAGACCTTACAAAGCTGCCCTTCCAAACTTACTTTCAAAACTCTCATGACCTTTATTTGTTTGTAATAACAATTAGAGTTGGATCATTCCTGGAGTTCGCTTCTGTTGCATGACTAGCTTTTCTGAGATTGAACTCCTTTAAGCCTAACAGCATCTGAGAATCTGTCAAAATCCCCCAGCCAGATTATGATGATTAATTTTCTGTGTCCCTTGGCAAGGCTATAGTGCCTAGATGTTTGGCCGAACACTAATCTAGACATTGCTGTGAAGGGAGTTCATCTACAATCAGTTGGCTTTAAGTAACAGAGATGATCTCCAACAACGTAGGGGAGCCTCAACCCCTCAATGGAAGGTCTTAAGAGCAAAACCTGAGGTTTCCTGGAGAAGAAGACATCCTGCCTCAAAACTCTACCATAGAAATCCTGCCTGAATTTCCAGCCCGCCAGCCTCCCCTGCAAACTTCAAACTCAAGGCTGCAACATCTTGCCTAAGTTCCCAGCCTGCCGGCATGCCCCACAGATTTTGTATTTGCCAGCCCCCACAGCCGCATGAGCCGATTCCTTAAATTAAATCTCTTAATCGTTATATATGTATCCTATCGGCTGGGTTTCTCTGGAGACGCCTGGTGGGTACACAAGGTAAACCGACCAGATACCCTTTCCCCCCTTTTCCCTGGTTGTTACTATCTGACTTGATTTTACATCAAATCCTTTCTCCAAATAAACCTCAGTGCTACCAAAGAGCCTCAGATTTATGAACTTCGAATCTCTCAGTCCAACGGTCTTGGTCTCTAGGTCTTCTGGTCTCCCATGTAATTACACACCCCTGTTCAGGAACCTAATGGAAGCCATCAAAAACCTGACAACTATGGCTTCAGATCAATATGATAGTTCCCTTGATAAGGCTCGCTCTGCTAGAGGACTGGACGTGGCCCCTTTTTCAAAACCCAAAGCACGTTGGCTTATCATTACAATTTGCCAACAAAATCTCACACACCATTTGTGTTCTGCCCAAACCCACATCTCAGTTCTTGGTTGATGAGGCCAGCCTCCCCAGGCGAAGAAAGCACGATGGGGCCCAGTCTCTCTCCAGGCAGTCTCCTCTCTCTCCACACCTGGATTCTCATTTTCTTGCTTCCTCTTTAAATTATCTCTCCCTCATACAGCACAGCTTGTTTTTCTCTTTTCAGTATCTGCTCCACCCCACCCGATGTCCTCTCATGCCTTTCTGAAACCAACACCAGAACCAAGGGAGGGCAAAGCAGCTGGCAGAAAGCCTTTGACAGGCTCTGCTAATGAGCTCCATGCTACCTGCCCCTCTCCCGGCTGCTCATCAAAAACGCTTTGTCGGTTCTTCTAGAACTGCCTCGGCCTCTCGCAAGCACTTTTCTTTCAAACAGTCCACTGTTTGCTCCACAAAAATCCAGTAAGTGCCCACCTCACCCAAGACCCTGTTATCAAGAGTGCCGCAGTGCAGGAGAATTGGTCCCTGCCTTCCATATCTTATGGTCTTTGGAAAGAGGCTTGGCACAAGCAAGAGAAACTAAATGCAAAGCCTAGAGAAACCTTCCCAATTGAGAAGCACAGACTCTATTCATTGAAGAAGGCAAGGATTGGATAAACCTTGAGAGGTGGGTAGAATTCAGGTAGGAGAAGGGGAAGGGGTCATGTGGGTAAAGCTCAAACAAATAGGTTTGGGGGTTGTAAGGCCACCATATGGCCTGGAATGACCAGAGTCATTTACAGGAGCATTTGGAAGAGCTGGAGGAGAGGTCTTGTAAGTTTGTGGGGTTGGGAGACCTAGGCAGATGGAAGAGGCCTTGGAATGCTCAGCTAAGAAATCTGTCTTGTAGACAGTGTCATCCTTGTTTAAGCCAAACTCTCAACCAGTAAAACAGAGATAAAGCAAGAGGGGAGGTGTCCAGGCCCCCTACCAGTCAGCCAGAGCCTTCAGTGATGCCTCTCGTCGAGAAGGTCCAGCTGTGCCAGGTCAACGTCTTCATTTTTCAGTCCCAGTCCACGGGTGTGGCTGTAGCTCTGAGGGGAGAGCCACCTGTGACTCAGACAGCCCACATTTCATCAACAAGCTCCCCTGAAAGAACCAGCCTGGGAATCTGCAGACCTGGCTCCTGACTCAGAGCTCTCACCAACTAGACCCTTCCTGGGCCTCAGCTTTCCTCATCTCTTTGAATGAGACGAGCCAAGTCCCTTCCAGCTCTGACGTGCTCTTTTGCTCTCTGTAGCCCAGCCTTCCTTCCTCCACTATTCTGAGTTCCTTTTCTCTAGTTTTCTTCCTTCCTCTGCTTACTATTTTCTGACAGTTTTCTTTTTCAAAAATGCCACTTTTAAAATATGGAAGAACTTGTATTTATTATAGAAAATTCAAGAAACAGAGAAAAACAGAGATAATATGAAAATCACTTAAAATCCAACCGTCTAGAGAGAAATGCTGTTAACTTGACCTATCATAGCCTTCTGGTCTTTAGACACATTATTTTTTTTAAGTGAAAAAGAAAAGCAGGTTTCAAAACAGTATGTGTTATAGGATTTAAAAAAAAAAAAAAGCATATATATTCTAAATTAGAATTTAGGACCCACTAAGGAAAAGGACTCCAGTGAACATTCCAGAGACTCAGTTTAAACCCTTGGAGATCTATGCCCCAGCCTAACCAGAGATAGACTGAGTCTTATCAAACTGTAGCTTATCAGATTTAACAACCCTGACTCAACCCAATCCCTGGGTGGAGTAAGGTGATCAGCATTTACTCTATCTGCCTAACAGAGGAAAGGGCGAATGAACACTCTTTCAATGTTGATAACATCATCTGGAGCCTCTAAAAATTTGCATATATACTATTCAACAGTCAATATTATAAGGCAAGACAAGAAATAGGACAAGAGGGGAAACGGACTTTGGCCCAGTGGTTAGGGCGTCCGTCTACCATATGGGAGGTCCACGGTTCAAACCCCGGGCCTCCTTGACCCGTGTGGAGCTGGCCATGCGCAGTGCTGATGCGCGCAAGGAGTGCCGTGCCACGCAAGGGTGTCCCCCGCGTGGGGGAGCCCCATGCGCAAGGAGTGCGCCCGTGAGGAAAGCCGCCCAGCGTGAAAAGAAAGAGCAGCCTGCCCAGGAATGGTGCCGCCCACACTTCCCATGCCGCTGAGGACAACAGAAGCGGACGAAGAAACAAGACGCAGCAAATAGACACCAAGAACAGACCCCCAGGGGAGGGGGGGAAATTAAATAAATAAATAAAATCTTTAAAAAAAAAAAAAAGAAATAGGACAAGAGGACAAACACTAATAATAAAAGCAAAGTAAAGAAATATACCTGCAGTTATCCAGATATGAGAATAAAACAAAGACTATAAAATATGTATGATTAATATCTTTAAGGCAATATATGAAAACATGGTAAAAATAAATGAAAAGATAAAGAATCTCAATTGAGAATTTGAGTCTGTTTTTAAAAGAATGAAATGGAAATTGTAGAACTGAAAAATACAATATCTGAAATAATGAACTTAATATCTGACATCAAGAACTCAATAAACTTTTTGTTTGTTTGTTTGTTTGTTTTTCCCTCAGCAAATTTGGAGGGATTTTCCCCAACAGGCTTTACTTTATTTTATTTTATTTTAACTTTTTTTTTTATTATTTTTATTTATTTATTTAATTCCCCTCCCCTCCCCCGGTTGTCTGTTTTCTGTGTCTTTTTGCTGCATCTTGTTTCTTTGTCCGCTTCTGTTGTCGTCAGCGGCACAGGAAGTGTGGGCGGCGCCATTCCTCGGGAGGCTGCTCCCTCCTTCGCGCTGGGCGGCTCTCCTTATGGGTGCACTCCTTGCGCGTGGGGCTCCCCTACGCGGGGGACACCCCTGCGTGGCACAGCACTCCTTGCGCGCATCAGCACTGCGCATGGGCCAGCTCCACACGGGTCAAGGAGGCCCGGGGCTTGAACCGCGGACCTCCCATGTGGTAGACGGACGCCCTAACCACTGGGCCAAAGTCCGTTTCCCTTAACTTTTTTTATTAAAGTTAATAGATCACAAAGAATTTTACATTAAAAAACATAAGAGATTCCCATATACCCCATTCCCCACCCTCCCACCCCATCATTTTTCAATAAACTGTTTAACATCAGTTTAGACACAGGAGAAGATTGAAGTAGTGAACTTGAAGGTAAGTCAATTTAGAATATCCAAAAAGTGATAATTTAAAAATGGAAAATACATAAAAGACTGGATTTCATAGTCAGAAGATTTAACATACATGAAAACTGAGTCATATAAGGAGAGAAAATATAAGCAATTTTTGAAGAGACAATAACCAAGAATTTTCCAGACCTGATAAAGGACATTAACTCACAGATTCAAGAAGATTGGTGAACGCAGTCAAGAAAAATATAAATAAAATCACACCTAGGTACATCACAGGAAAACTGTTGGAAATAAAAGCCCAAAATATAAACATTTTAAAAGAATTCAGAGTGAAAAAGACACATCACCTTCAAGGGAGCAAAAAAATAAGATTTACATCTGACTTTCCACAGAGATGATGGAAGCCAGAAGACAATGAATGGAATGCTAGCTTTAAAGTGCTAAAATGAATTAACTGCCAACCTAGAAATCTATATACAACAAAATGATACTTCAAAAATGAAGGTGATATAAAGACATTTGGAGAATTTGTTACCACCAGACACAACTTTAATAAAATACAAAAGGAATTTCAGGCAGAAGGAAGAGGATTACAGGTGGAAATATAGAAATATAAGAAGGAAATAAGAGCAACAGAAAATGGTAAAATGTGGGCAAATATAAGTAAATATTGACTTTACAAAAATAATATTAACAAATTGTGAAGTTTAAAATCTTTTAGAACTAAAATATAAGAAAACAACATTACAAACAGTGGGAGGGAATAAATAAAGATAAAAAAGTGTAAGGCTGACATTATTAGGGAACTGATGAAAATAATAATTTATATTACATGTAACTTAGTCAAGGATGTACATTTTCTAGAGTAATCACTGAAAGAACAGTAAAGACTGTATAATCAAGTTAAGACAGAAAAAAGTATGAAATAATAATATGTTTACTTAATCCAAAAGATGCAAAAAAGGAGAGAAGATGAAATATAAAATGAGTAAGTCAAAAAGAATATAAATATGTTAAATGGTAGCTGTGAACCCAAATATATCAGAAATTGCATTAAATGTAAATGGATTAAATACTAATACAGATGAAATATAAATGAATTAAGAGTATCAAAACAGAATTTTAGAATCCAACTATATGCTGTTCATAAAAGGCACTCTTAGAACAACAGAAATGCTGAAATAAAGAGTGAAAAAACAGCAACCAAATAAAAACAAGTATAGCTATACTGATAGCAGAAAAAGTAGATTTTAAGGCAAGAACATTCCTAAAGATAAAGAGGGGTGTTTCATAATTAAAAAGGGATCAATTCACCAGGAAGCTATCACAGTTCAAAATATGCATGAACACAATAGCATAGCTTCAAAACATGTAGAGCAAATGCTGAAAAAATTAAAAAGAGAAATAACAAATCCACAGTCATAGTCAGAAAGTTTAATACATTCAAGGGGTAGCAAGAACCCTCCCCAGGAAAAAAAGTAAGGAAAGAGAAGATCGGAATAAAATTAAATGAACTAATTGACAAATACAGAACACTACATGATTTCTTTTATATAATGTTCAAAAAATGCAAAATGATATTAGAAATCAGGAGAGTGGCTACTTTGAGGGAGAAAAGGAAGCTTGGTTGTTGGAAATGGGCGTGATGGGGAATTTCTGGCATACAGGTAAAGAAAGCTCTGTTTCTTTAATTGGGTGGTAGTACATGGTCCACTTAAAGGTCACTCATCAAGCTGTTACGATCCAAATTAAAAGTTTATTAAATATATTTGTGTATTTGGACGACTATACCAGCAATAAAAATCGATGCAATATACATATATCAAAATGGATAAATCTTGAGAATTATGTTGAGTGGAAAATGCACATTGCAGGCAGTTGAAAGTGTTGTAAATTATTTTCAAAATGCTCTATATTAGGTGGAGATAGATACATGTAGTGAAAGTATAACTTGCACATCAGAAGGGTGCACACAAGTTTCATAAAAAATAGTTATTTTGGGGGGTTTGGTGGGGAGCAGGGGCGGAGAGTGGACCCTGGAGAGCCCTGAGCAGCCCCGCTGTCGCTGCAGGCCTAACGACCCGCTCACCCCGGCAGGAGCCGCAGCTGCCATTGCTGGCCCAAGCCACAGCACCACAACCATGAGCAGCGAGGCCCAGACCCCGCAGCCGCCCACCGCCCCACCCTCGGCTCTACAGACACCAAGCCCGGCTCCTCGCGCAGCGGAGCAGGGGGCGGCTCAGGGTGGGCCTCAGATGGGCAGCAGGCGTGGACAAGAGTCGTCGCAAGGAAGGTTTTGGGAACAGTAAAATGGTTCAATGTAAGAAATGGATATGGTTCCAGCAGCAGGAATGACGCCAAGGAAGGAGCGTTTGTACACCAGCCTGCCATGGAGGCAGGAGCGGGAGACAGTGGGGTTGGAGGGTGCTGAAGAAGAGGGGCCAGAGGCAGCAAAGGGCACAGGCCCTGGTGGAGTCCAGGACCAGGCAGTGAACAGGCAGCAGGTGCACCCATCGCAGACGCCGTCCACCTGCAGGGGTCCTCCACGCAATTACCAGCAAAATTACCAGACTAGGGAGAGTGGGGGAAAGAACATGGGATCAGAGCATGTTCCGGAAGGCCAGGCCCAACAACGAAGGCCCGACGGCAGGAGACCTTCCCACCTCACTACATGTGGAGACCCCGCAGGCGTCGACCACAGTGTCCCAGCCCTCCCGTGCAAGGAGATGTGATGGAGGGTCCTGACCTCCAGGGTACCGGAAAGCGAGGTAGACCAGGGAGACAGAACATGTGTCAGGCAACGAAGATGATAAGGAAAAGCAAGGTGACCCAAGGTCAGCAACCGCCTCGATGTCGGTACCTCGGTCATTTCAGTTACCGGCACATCGGCGCAGAAAATGCTAAACCACAAGATGGCAAAGAGACAAAAAGCAGCCGAACCACCAGCTATGAATTCACTGTTCCCGAGGCTGAGCAGGGCTCACCATCACTACCATCATCGGGTTTAGTCATCCAACAAGGAGAAATGGATACGAAATTCCAGCAATAAGAAATGAGCAGAAGGTTGGAGCTGAAGACCTTAAGTGCTTGCTTTTTGCCCATTGACCAGATAACTAGAACTATATGCGTTACCTAGGCAGCGTGGGGTTTTTATTATGTTTATCTAAAGACGTCTCTTTTTGGTAATGACAAACGTGTTTTTTAAAAAGCCTGGTTTTTCTCAATACACCTTTAGAGGTTTTTAAATTATTTCATATATGGTCAAGTTGAGATTTTTAAGAACCTCATTTTTAATTTGTAATAAAAGTTTACAACTTAATTTTTTCAAAAAAGTCAACAAACTGAAAGCACCTGTTAATAAAGGTCTTAAAATTTGTCTTGTCTTAAAAAAAAATTATTTCTGGAAAGCAGGGAAGACAGGAGTACAAACAAGTCTTCAAATGTGTCCATAACCTTTTATTTCTTAAAAAAATATATATTCAGCAAATAGCAAAATGGCAACATTTTTTCAATTTGGCTAGACATTGCTCTAATTTTCGATATGAAATATTTCATAATTTTACGTCTTAAAAATTATGAATTCCAAAACTAGATATTGGATTCTGTTTGTAAACTGCTCTGTCTCTCAGGGCAAATTAGATTACGGTAATCCAAGGTTTCGCTTTTACTTGATTAAATAATGATTAAGGCTTTGATTGGGCCCTGTCAGTAGGACACTGCATCCCTGCCCTCTTGGTGGACGGGGACTCATGGAGAAAGGAAGGACAAGGCACAGGAGTTAATTGGAGTTTTGAGCTGGAGCCTGGAAAGTAAACACATGGGAGAGAATCAAGCCCTGGGGAGAGGGACAAAGCCTAGAGAGCCTGATAGTCTACAGCTGACCTTCTGGAGAAAACAGCAGCAGAGCCCAGAGAGAAACAAGCCCCAGGAGAGACACCAGACTTATCCCAGGCTACAGTGGATATTGAAAGAAGCCGAGACCAGGGAAACTTTAAAGAGAAAGAGGAAGGCTGAACATGGCAGCCATCTTGCTCCAACACGTGACAATATACTTTGGTGAGGGAACTAAGTTATGCTTTATGGCTTGGTAAATGTAAGCTTCTACCCCAAATAAATACACTTTATAAAAGCCAACAGATTTCTGGTATTTTGCATTAGCACCCTTTTGGCTGACTAATACACCATGTCATCAAATATTCTGAAAAGGTGAATTTTAATGGCTGCAGTTTTTCCCTATAATAAATGTTACTATTAAAAATATCTTTCTCTCAAATATCTGTGGGTATCTCCAATTGCTTTTAAGTTTATGAGCATTTACAACACCTGATACTTACTGGCAGTTGTCATAACACAATTGGTTAGCCATTAACTCTTACAGAGGCATGAAAATCAAAAGAACCCTTTTTACCCTGCCCTGCAGTATAGGCAGAGATTAGCTTTTTTGTTGTTGTTTTGCGCTGTCTGCTCTCTGTGTCCATTTGCTGTGTGCTCTCTATGTCTGCTCTTCTTCTCTTTAGGAGGCACTGAGAACTGAACCTTGGACCTCCCATGTGGGAGAGAGGCACTCAGTTGCTTGAGACACCTCAGTTCCCTGCTTTGTTGTTTCTCTCATTGTCTTTCCTCTTTGTATCTCTTTGTTGCATCAGCTCACCATCTTCTTCATCTTCTCCAGGAGGCACCAGGAACTGAACCCAGGACCTCTCATGTGGTAGGAAGGAGCTCAGTAGCTTGAGCCACATCTGTTGAGGGCCAGCTGAGCTGATCTTCGGAGCATACAAATTGCCTGTAGATGATTAGAGGGCCTCCTGAGCTGAAAGAGGAGCTCCTGCAGTGGGTCTCCCCACCTTCAATGCTGGGGGGGCACACTCATCAAAGAGTGCCTTGTCTGGTCAAACTCTATCCCTCATTTGCTCTTCTGCACATGGAGGGCTCTTGGCATCCCCGGAGCCCGGTTCCCTCCACTACATCATTTTAGCAAATTTCCAGGAAGTGGCTGATTCTCAGCAGAGGACTACTGATTGTCGTCTCCTGAGCACAGCTGAAAGAAAGCTGGGAATGATTGGGAGAATGATGTTGCTTATGTAAACTCCCCGAACCTTGACACTGGGGTTTCTCTAAGCCACGCCATTCCTCTCCCAGCCTCCAGCCTTGGAAGCCACAGGCTGGTTAAAAGGCCGTTCATCTGCACACGTAAACTCTCCTGGGACAGCTACAGAGCCCAGAACCCAAGGTTGAAAGTGGCGGTGCGCCAGGCTCAGGCCTGTCCCCAAAAGCAGCAGCACGAGTATGGTCAGGGGCCGCGAGGAGCCCCTGCGGTTACTTAGCCTAAGTTAGAATGAACAGGCAGCCGAGGCCAGCAGCCGCTTCACGCAGAGCCGGGGAGGCAGGCGGGAGTCTGGGAGCCAGCCGGTTCCCCCAGGTGAACGGTGGATGGTGTCGGAGGACCCTTGAAGGCAGGATGGGAAGGGGAAGAGTCGGAAAAGGGTAAGCTGTCTGGTTCCAACTCACTGACATTCTGGAAAAGGCAAAACTGTAGAAGCAGTACAAAGATCAGTAGTTACCAGGGCTCTGGGAGGAGGGAAGGAAGGATGAATAGGTAGAACAGAGGGCGTTTTTAGGGCAGTGAAATTATTCTGTATGATCTTCTAATTGCGGCTACATGGCATTATGCATTTGTCAAAACCTACAGAACTGTCTACACAGGGAGTGACCCTTTATGTAAACTGTGGGCTAAAGTTAGTAATAATATATTGCCATTGGCTCATCAATTGTAACAAATGTACCACACTAATGCAAGATGTTAATAATGGGAAACTGTTTTGCCCAGGAGAAGGTTTTCTTGGGAACTCTGTACTATCTGCTCCATTTTCCAGAAACTTAATACTGTTCTAAATAACAAAGTCCATTCATTTTGTTAAAAATGGAAAAGCAGAGCCAGGACAGTAGATGGGAGCCCAGGAATGAGCCCACTTCCTCAAATGAATGGCTGACGACCTTCAACTTGACAGGGACCTTCATGCCCATTTTGAAAGGGCCTCCTGAAGGTCATCACCCCCCCTCCCCCACCAGCACTCCCACCACATACTTAGGAGCCAGAACCGTTCAATGCCAGACCTATCAGATGGTCCACTTTGCCGGCTGAGAAGGAGAAGCCTCAGCTTGTCCTTCTAGAAGGAATTCTTATATCCTTGTAGCTCCTCCTTTGCTTCAAGACTAGAGAGCAGTGGAGCGAGGACACTGCGGGGTCTAGCAGGTTGTGTCTGACTCTGCCAGCTTGCTCCAGCACAGGAGACAAGTGACCCCGGAGCTTCAAGGCTGATTGGTTTTACATAAAGGCTGGAGGGGTTGGATGAGCAGCAGAATGAAATCAGAGCCGGTTCCGGGCTGGACACAGGCGCCTGTTGGGATACACGAGAGTAAGCAGCTAAACCTGTCATTGTGCAATGTTGGAGGGCTCCACCAAGGAGAATCCCCTGAGGTTTCTGTGACATATTGGGGTGACTCTGGCTTCTACATGTGAGGGCCGGTCTCCACGTGCAGCTTACAGAGCACATGGCATCCCGCATGGCAACGATGCGAGGCAAGGCCTGCAGCACGCAGGGCCCCTCGACACGCCCTCTGCCCCCCGGACCCCAGGCCAAGGCTGTCAGAGCTGCTCCTGATGTGACCTGCCCCGTCTTCAGTTCTGGCCGCCCTTCCTCTGGCTCAGGAAACACTTGTCTGTTTGATGCTTTCTGAACTTGCCCTACACTTTCATGCCTCCCTCCATTCGCTTCCACTCCTCCCTCAGTCCGGTGGACTTTCTCTCTGTCTACCAGTGGAAAGCATGTGCTTTCTGCCAGACTTGATCCAAAGGCCCCTGCTCTGTAAAGCTCCCTCTTCCCTCAGTTCAGAATGCATCTTGCTCGGCCCGCTTTGTAGTCGTTGCTCTGTTTGTTTTGTGCCTGACAGGCATGTGTTGAGAGGTCCCCTCTGTGCCAAGAGGAGAGCCAGGTATGCACAGAGCTCCATCACATAATGAGTCGGAGACTCAGGCCATGTCCCTCCTCTGCCAAAACGCTCAGGTGGTTTCCCATCCACTCAGAGTTCACGTCAGGCTTTACTGTGACCTGCACGACCGAACATAGCTGGACCTGTTACTTTTCTCGTTGCCTCTCCCCTCCCTCCCTCCACTCTTCCTCTAATCTCCAGCTTGGTTTTGCCTCAGGCCATTTGCACTTGCTGTCTGCTCTGCCTGGAAAGCTCTTCCCTGAGATATTTGCATGACTTGCCCCCTCCCTTCCTCCCAGCCTTTTTGTCGTATGTCCCCTTCTCAATGGGTCCTGACCAGCTAGCTTCTCCATCTAAAATTCCTACTCTCTGCCTTACATCTCACACCTCCCTTTCTAAGCACCGAGTTCATTGTACATACTATGTATTTTACTTATTTATTGTTCATCTCTTCCAATGGGTTGCAAGGTCCACGTGGGAAGGAATTTTTATCTGTCTTGTTCCCTGCTCTGCCTGGAATAGTATCTGACACAAAATGGGTGCTCATTAAATATCTACTGAAGCATTAAGTTGAAGAATGAGTGTGGGCTGTAGGAGATGAAAGAAAAATGCTGGCAAGGACCAAGAAGAACAGCTCTGGCAAGTCTTCCCAAAGCCCCGTGTCTGGAGCTGAGAGCCCAGAGAGCTCATGTAACTGAGAAAGGCAGATCAGAGAATGGCTTGTATTCATCAGCTCGCCTTGCTAGGATAATTGGCGGAATGTGAGGTGAGCTATGTTGGCCTGCTCATTGGGCTATTCGTTCAGCCCAAAATATGTATCTGGCACCTACTATGTGCCAAGGACAGTGCTAGGCCCTGGGAGTTCAGTGGTGAGCAAGACAGACCTGTTCTCTGCCCTCGTGGAGTTGATAGTCCAGTGCTCAGCAACCCATAATGTTATTACAAACTCCTACGAACTGTGGGACTCCGGCCAAGTCGCCTCCTCCTGGAGCTAAGAGGCAGTGTGGCCCCATGGGTAGGAGCGAGGGCTCAGAAAGCCCCCTGCCTGATTCAGTCCTGCTTCCCTCGCTTATTAGCTGGGAGTGACCTTTGGCAAGTTCCTTACCCTGTCTGTGCTTCAGTTTCTTCCTGTGCACAATGGGACTCTTAACCCTACCTAATGATTTGGGTTACTGTGAGGATTCAAGGGGCAATCTGTGTAAATAACTTAAAACAATCTGGCAGAGTAAAATCTCATTTTATTGTCATTTTTTATGCCAACTGCTGTTGGGGAAGAAGCCACTGGAGACTCAAGGGAGTGCAGCACGTGGACTTGGCCTCTAGCCCAAGGCCATGCCGTCTGAAGGCATTCCATCGGGGCACCGACAGGTAAGCAGGTGTTTCCTAGCTGGCCTGGATTGCACAATGTCAGCGGCAGCGCTAGGGAAAAGCAGCCAGAACTTTCCATGGCTTAGGCCGTGGTCTCATCAGCACGGCATCCTCCTTCCTTCCAGCTTGCGATGTGATTATTCCCTTGTGCAGAGAAAGACCCAGCGTAGCTGAGATGCCATAGCCGCACGTCCATTGTGCTCAGCGGCCAGTGGCCTGGGCAGCGAGCAGAGCAGAGCGCAGGGCAGCGAGCAGAGCAGAGCGCAGGGCAGCTCGCTGCCTCCGGTGAGGAAGCCAGCATCCTCCCCTCTGCCTCCGGGCTCCCTCCGCCCTGCCCCCAGCTGTGTAGGGACTGCTCTGTGGCTGGGCCACTTGAGCGGGCTCCTGCTCTCACCCAAACCCTCGAGCTGAGATCGCCAATAAGCAGCTCTAGGTTTCTGACGGCCTCTGCCAGGTCCAGCCTCCGCAGGCACCCCAGTTCCTCCAGCCTGGGAAAAGGTACGGCTTCCGGGTCCCCTCCAGAGTCCCCTCCACACAAGCCCTTCCCAGCCCCCTTCCCTTCCCATACTTTTCCTCCCTGCCCTTTAGAGGTCCAAACTTCTCTGGTAAACTTCAGAGTATCCACATCATTTTGGGCATTCTCCCCTTTTCTGTGCCTCAAGACCACCCAATGTGCGACATACCCCAATACTTAGCACATCGTCCCAAGGGTGTTGAATTGTACTTCCCTCGCCACCTAAGTGGTGACCTCCTCCAGGGCCATATTGTGTTTCTCTTTGTTGTGTACCTCCTGTGCCTAGCAAGGAAGCTGGCACACAGTAGGAGCACAATAAATGTTAGTTAAGAATGAACGAACTGGTAATCAGACGTGGCTCAGGCAAATGAGCTCCTGCCTACCACACAGGAGGTCCCAGGTTCAGTTCCCAGTGTCTCCTAAAGAAGATGAACAAGACAGTGAGCTTATGCCATGAGGTGGCGCGGCAAGCTGATGTAACAAGAGACACAAGGAGGAAAACATAATGAGAGATACAACAAAGCAGGTAGTGCAGGTGGCTTAAACGATTAGGTGCCTCCCTCCCACAGAGGAGGCCTTGAGTTTGGTTTCGGGTGCCTCCTTTAAAAAAAAGAAAAAGGAAGACGAGCAAACAAGGAATAGAGAGTGAGCGCAAACGAGGGGGTAGGGAGAAATATATAAATAAAATAAATCTTAAAATAATAATAATAATAATAATGAACAAATCAATGAAGGAAGGAGGAAAGAATGAGTGAATGCCTTCCAAAGGACAAATCCCAAGAAGGGAAAGGGTGGGAAAGAGCAGCAGAAAGACTGAGGGCTGGACAAGCTGGATTTTGTGCTTGGTCCAGGCAAGGGGGAGGCAAGAAATAACCACTGTGACCTTGTATGGTAATAAGCCTGGAATCCTTAGTTCCAGCCCAGGCCTGTCAGTGACCAGCTATGGCCGGGGCAGTCCACTTACCTTTCAAGGGCTCGATTTTTCCAACTACAAAGGAAGGGAATTCGATAAGGTGATCGCTCCTAGTTTTTACAGGTTGTGGTTAATTGTTGACAGGCAAATTCGACACCCTAGCCGGATCCCTAGATCCCTAAAGCCCCCCTTTATGAAGGAACCCAGGGAGAAGTTCATTGTAATCATCTCCATGGATTTATGCCCTTGTCTTTCTCCCTCTGGAATGGACCATTACCAAGTTTAATTACGCCAGGGGCAGTGTGGTGCTGGAAAGAGGTCAGTGTGCTGAGCACCCTGGGATCAAATCAAAGCAGAACTCCATAGCCTAGAGTCCATCAGACAAAGGCATAATTTATTCTCCAAGTTGCAGGTAATAGTCAGAGAAGGGCGAACCGAGAAGATTGGGTTTCACCAAGGAAAGTGCTTAGGGAGTAAGGAGGAAGAGACTGGATTGTAGAGGTATATGATCTTAAATATCACTATTCTTATCTTGCCTGGAGCCAAAGAAATGAGAAACTCTACCTCCAGCAGGTGCAATGAAGGAAGTAGTAAGAGTGCAGGCTGTAGAGACCGCCAGACAGAAATTGAAAGTATAGCTCTTTTCCTTACCAGCTGTGAGACACTGAGCAAGTGTCTTTCCCTTTGTAAGACTCAGTCTCCCCATTGTGGAAGTTTGGGCAACAATACTATCTACCTCACTGGATTGCTGGGAGAGTTTAAAAACGCCTGATCATCATCCATAGGTGTTAAAATGACTGGTTGAAAGACTAAATGGGGAGATAGTCGCACAGCCTCAACGTATCACCCCACAAATCACTAAAGGGAAATGGTACTATAGCAGTTTCATCTGGTTTGAATTCCAAAAATAGATATTGGATTATGTTTGTAATCTGATCTGTACCTGGGCGTGATTGAGTTGTAATTAGGGTAGTGGGTCGCCACCCCTTGGTGGGTGGGGACTCACAGATAAAAGGCATGACAAAGGACAGAGTTGAGGGTTTCTGATGTTGGAGTTTGATGCTGAAGCCTTAACCTGGAGCCCGGAGAAGTACGCTCACAGAAGAAAGAGAACCCAGCCCCAGGAAGAAAGGAACCTTGAACTCAGAGAGAAGCAAGCCCTGAAAGGGAGGAATCCAGAAAGCTTGAACCCTTACAGCTGTTGGCAGCCATCTTGCTCCAACAAGTGGAAATAGACTTTGGTGAGGGAAGTAACTTGTGCTTTATGGCCTGGTATCTGTAAGCTCCTACCCCAAATAAATACCCTTTATAAAAACCAACCAGTTTCTGGTATTTTGCATCAGCACTCCTTTGACTGACTAATACAGGTACCTATACAGAAATCTGGCAAACACTACCTTAATCAAGTGATTATAACCTCACCAATGAAAGCAATAAATTGACATGTTATGCCTCCTGATGGGATGAGCTGAGAAGGACACAACATCACTTATGAAATAATCTTGCCAAAAATGTTTAACCTGAATCTTCCCATGAGGAAACACAAATCCAAATTGAGGGACAGTTTGCATAAGAACTAACTTGGACTATAAAAATGTCAGTGTCATGTAAGGCAAAAAAAATAAAAGCTGAGGAACTGTTCTA